>NW_028259138.1:12139375-12445000 GCF_977971745.1 Zootermopsis nevadensis
CATTTTTTTAAAAAAAAACAGAAAGGAAATGATGCTGTCTAGGGAGATTGGTCCATTAATGTGATTATCACGTCCTGATATTTTTCTAACAGTAATAAATACATGAAACTTTATACCCACTGAGTGCTGGTAGATATTCGATGTTTCAGTGAGAAATCCTAATTACTCTATACAGGCAAACAGTACAGAAAGCTTTCTTAGTGTGTTGTTTTAAAGTTGAATATATTTTTCACATTTATTAATTAGTTTTCAACTACTATTACTAGAACTGACAAATGTGCCACATTTTCATACTTTATTGTTTTATAAACAAAGAGTATGGAATAATGGAAAAGTATCTGGCATATATTCCATATATTCTCACTGATTAGCTTAATTACAACTCTGCGTGGATTTCACTAATTAATCGGACCAAATGTTTGCGCAGTTCATTCGAAAATACCACGACCGCTTTCTTCCCAATCCTTTTACGTTCACAATGGCGTATATAATATTCATGGCATTTCTTTTGGCAAGGCTCAACAACTGAGTCAGTACAAAGGTTATCTATGGGCTGGACGACAGTGACTTCGTCTTTACGTGCAGACAGTGTTTGTCGCCAACCCATCTCTTAAGCATTAGACACGGAGTAATGGGGTTGGAGCGTGAAGCTAACCTAACCTAACCTTCGTCTCATATTCTGGTCTAAAACACGTGGCGCGATCCTGCGTCCGTTGGTCTCTTTTTGGTTTCCACAGCGTCGCATCAAGCTACTATGTTTTGCTCAAAGTAGTTTATAGTGAATGAAATGAATAAGTCAGGAAGAAGTATTGACATAGTCAATTAATCGTGAAACTGGATCACGCTGAAGCACGTACTATGTGGGCGATAACCTACGAAGAAAAAAATAGTTCTGTCATGCATAATAATGAGCTACCGTTAGCATCCTGTAATTAACTTCTGATTAAATATCAGAGCGGAAATAAGTAGGATGTATATACATATATATATTATATATACTTAGAGTTGTCTTCCCGTCCGCCTTAAAGCCGTCCGTCTGTTGAAGGGGACACACAAGTTCTGGATGCACCAGTTTTCTCTGTTAAGATAATCTGAATCTCTTTCGCTCCAGAAATGAATCCACAGTTTATTGTATCGTGACATTTGGCGTTGTCTGGTTAATACGTAATCTACAATACAGTCGCCTCCAAGTTATTCAGATCCTGTGAAGACATATTAAAATTAAAGAAACTTATTTTTGAGTATTATTTCGAAAATGAAACATTTGCGACTCGATGCTCAGAATTGACCTTAGCTTTCGCATTAATTATATCGTCTAGACATAAAACTACTGCTGAATTCTAATTTGTAGATTATAATAAAGATCTACTTAAATGCGATTCAAAAGCTTTGTTTATTGCCTGAGGCAAACGTCAAGACAATTCTGACAAAGCAAGTAGACAGGTCGGCTCAAGCCTTGCGTGCGGGTTGTACGCGGTTCGAAACTTGTCAGTTACACCTACTGAGCAACTTGAATGAACTTTTTTTTTTTGATTTTTCTGAATGCCTCAGACAACCGCTTTTCCTCCGAAACTGTTGCTGCTAAAACGTTAAATAAACCTTAAGAACATATTTTCCTATCTGCGTACGTAAGAAAATACGTAATCAAAAGTTATCTATTATCTCTCTCACCCCTTACATACCTGTCCAGCTTCTTACGTATTTTTATACTCATAATTCGAGTTTTCTACTAATTTTCATACGTAAAAAAAACTATATTTTACGTCGGTATCGATTACCCTTTCAACTTCCGTTCTCACCTAATTTACTTCAAGCTAAAGTCTGACTGTGGATATTGTGATGGTTTTACTGCACACTGTAAAGTAATATCCGCACTGTTCCTCAGCATCGTTTCTTTGAAGTCAGTGGAAGGCACTTAACTCGACGTATTAATAGACCATCTTCCATAACTTAAGAGTCGGTGACGTTAATGTCAACTGCTCGAAGGCTAAGGAAAGTCAGAGTAAACGTGGCCTGGTAAGAAGGGAATACATTTTTTTATTCCCTCAAAACAGGGAGGAAATACAATTTCCACTCATAGTTCACAAATTTTCTTGCATCTTTTATTACGTTCATGACAGATTTGTGTCTGTTACTGTATGTCTCTGAAAGTGTCGATCTCTCGAAGGAAACTTCCCGAGACTTTATAAACAACATTTTGTATTTTGTATGAGCGTTTTGTTTCTAATCACGACGCGAGGTCCCGCGTTCAGATGTTGGCTGTGGACCGGTTATCCTGACAGATTGTTGGTGATTTTACCCAGATCCTCAAATCAAATACCATGATAGTACCTAAAATTATGCTACTACGCTTTATTTAATATCATTATCAGTTATGTAGTCTGATATATTTTCAACGTCGTTAAATAAATCAGAAACAAATATCCTTTAGTTCTACGGCTCTCCTAACATCGCTTAAAATTAATTATGTTTCGTAGGCCCGATTTTCTTGTTTAATATCGTCCTCCGTTGCTGTCACAGATATTTAAGTGTTACAAAACTCTTCATTGCGTTTGGGTCCTTTATTTTCGTAGGAAAATTTTAAAAAGTGGACACACACATCCGTGTCCCAAGTGAGATTTGAATCTGCAAAAAAAAACATTATTTATCTATTTTTAAGTTATTTAACAATACTATTTATACTGCAAGGCTTATAGGCTTGCAACATCACTTGAGGTGGGAATTTGATCGTGAAAATGGCTAGAAAAATATGTGGAACGAAATGGTCTGTTTGGTTGATGCTATCACAGTGTTCGCCTGCAGAGACTTAGGAAAATTAAACAATATTATAGTAAGATAGATATATTTTACACCTGATGATGGTTTTATAAAAACCGAAACATGTTGTGTAAATGTTCCGAAATGTAAATCGATCAATCGATATGGAACATCAATGATATTTTATTATCTTAATTATAAGAAATTTTAAATATTGTGATAAGACGGATTAAAATAAATAATTGATATAATATTATAGTAGATAGTCTTGTCACGGTTCAAACTCGGCATCTCCCGCGCATATGTCCAAAAAATAACCGCCATGGTAACCTGAGCTGTTGTGTCAAACCGGATTTCAGCAATTACGCTGCAGTCCTGAAGTTTGGCGTGTTGTTAAGTGCTCGTGTTCTTAGGCGTGTGGGTCCCAGGGCACAGTCCGTGCCTGAAAGCAGTGATGACAAGATCAGTCGGTCATTAACACAGGGCAGGATGCACGCTCTAAGGATGATGTGACGTCTTCATTTTACAGCTATGCTGGAGGAGCTGATATTAGCAGAGATGATGAAACAGTTGCTTAAGCCCTCTGGCTTCTCGATGCATTACCAAATTACCGCCAACGGATGATCCCATTATGAAACCTAATTACACCAGCGAGTGCCTCTGATAGCCGTGCTCCACTGTTTTGTGTTCACGAGGTCCTGGTTTCAAGACTCTGCTATGTGACTGGCTACCATGACTGACGCTTAGTGGGGTTCCTTATTCCTTCCAGGTACATTCCGACGTAGTGCCTTCAAACAGGTCCTGACTATCACTAATTTTCTAAATTACTTCAAAACAATCACTCAAAATCATCCCCATATTTGACTGTGAGCGTAGTTTATAAACTGTTCAGTTAATATCGTAATTAAATAATCGGTTGTTAAATTCGTGCGCCTGATTTTCTCATGATATCTTCTTGATTTAACAGCTGTTAAAACACCGAGCGAAGGGTTAATTGTCCGAAAGGTTCTCAGAATATAGCAGAGACTTTCTTATATTTTGCATACAATAATTTGCGTGCAAGTTTAAACTATAGTTTGCCATCGCAGAAAAGTTTTCCTGCCGAATTTTTACAGCACTGTCGCACGAAATTCATTATTCTCGGTTCAAGGTCGCTGTGAAAGAGTGAGAATTTTTGATGTAAATTTTATTTTTACCGAAAATATAGTTGAGATGCTTTTCCAATAGAATCTCACGTGACTTGACACCGTCTGTCTTTTGAATTATTAAAATATGATACTTTTATTTTAAATAATTTTGTATATGCTATATACAAAAAGTTATGGGACAAAAATTATTTTATGGATTTCTGTGGTGTGGTTCCTGTATTGTGATTAGCTTTGTAACAACTCATTTATAGGCTGAAATAATTTTGAAATCAAGGTCAATGAGGTACGATTAGTTGTAAATGACAGATTTTAAAATATGTTTCTTTACTCCAATCAGAGTGGACCTTTCCGCTCTTGTAACTGCGGTTAACTAAGAAGGTTGGCTTCTCACCCGCTGACTACCTGAGACCGACAAGTCTTTGAGCGCAATTAACCGCGTCTAATTGCGAGCAATATCGCAACAGATGTTGCCCTCGGCCACAGTGATCACATTCCCCCAAGGCTGTTGGGACAGCTACAGGCAAAACTCGAGATATTACAAATGAATTAAAGGTTTTAATTTAGGTATAAGTGACAAGGGGTCCGCTGTGGCCGCGCGGTCTGAGGCGTGGGTCTTGTGCCACTTGGTCTCTGGGACCGTGGGTTCGAATCCCACTGAAGCCATGGATGTTTGCTGTGCTGTCCTGTGTACAGGTAGAGGCCTTGCGAAGGGCCGATCCCTCGTCCAAGGAGTCCCAACGAAAAGTTGGGGCCCGCAGTGCTCAGGCACTTGAAGAACGGGTCCTTCCCAGTATCCAGTATAAATGACAAAATTAGGCAGTATTGTAATCAGTAACTATGTCTGATTCCCACAGTTGTGAAATTATGGATTGATGTCGTTGGGGTTATGACACCGTATAACCTTAAATATCTATGCATTTTGATATGTTTCCATAAAATAAATGACTGATTTTTAATACATACAAATTATTGCGTGTTCCGTTCAGTTCAAGTACCGTCATGTTCTCTACGAGTATTTTAAAACGCACTTGAAGAAGAGATGCGAAAATTGTAGGTCTACGCGGTTTACAAATTGTATTCCTTTGTTTTCAAGGCGGCATCCTTCGGAACCTGTTGGTGCTTGCCCTGCGTGTCTTCTGTTGAGATTTCATTGGTACTACGCCTGTTCGCAAGGAACTGAATTTATTCACACAGGCGTGCAGATTGCAATAATACTCTTTGTGTTCACATACAGACAGACTGAAGGCAAAACTTTCAAGCCAGTGCCTTTTAAATTCTTGCATATTTCCTTCTCATGTTAGTCTAAATGACTTAAGTTATTTAATGTATTTTAAGTATTAGTGCAAAGATATGTGTTGTGTCGCAAGTTGGCTTTATAATGCCTACCATCATGTAATTTTACGAGGGTCGCTCATTAAGTAATGCCCCACATTTTTTTCCTCAGAACATATTTATTCAAGATGGCTCAAATTTAGTGACAATATAAATCAATGTTTCCTTTACACATACTATTTTTCCACATAGTCCCCATCAACTTGTACGGTTTTACGCCAGCGTGGAACAAGTGCATGCATGCCTTGCCGGTACCAGCTCTTGTCCTGTGCACGTAGCCATGTCCTCACTGCTTGAATCACGCTCTCGTCATCTTCAAATCTTGTTCCGCGGATAGCATCTTTAAGTGGCCCAAAGAGATGGAAGTCGGAGGGTGCCAGATCTGGACTGTAGGGTGGATGGGGTAGCACCGTCCAACCCAATTTGGTGATTTCTTCCCGGGTTCTCAGACTTGTGTGAGGGCGTGCATTGTCGTGCAGGAGCAAAATTTCTGCTGGATGCTTGTGAGGCCGAACTCGTCGAAAACGCTTCTTGAGGGTTTTCAGGGTCCTGATGTACGCGTCTGAATTGATGGTCGCACCTCTTGGCATCACATCCACAAGAATGACCCCATCACTGTCCCAAAAGACAGTCATCATGACTTTTCCGGCGGAGGGAGTTGTCTTGAATTTCTTCTTTCTCGGTGATTGAGGATGATGCCACTCCATTGACTGCCTTTTTGTCTCTGGCTCAAAGTGGTGTATCCAGGTTTCGTCACCTGTAATGATCCGGGACAGAAAGACCTCTCCCTCAGCATCAAAACGCTCCAACAATTCAGAAGAAATCGTTTTCCTTTGAATCCTGTGGTCTGCTGTGAGACTTCGTGGAACCCATCTTGCGCACACCTTCGAATATGCGAGAGCCTGGATAATTGCAATCACACTTCCATTGCTGACTGAAAGCTGTTGGGCCAATTGTCGAGTTGTGATGCGCCGATCCTCACGAATAATGGCATCCGCGCGGTTCAACATGTCTGGAGTGGTGGCTGTGGCAGGACGCCCAGAGCGCGGCAGATCACGGAGCTCGGTTTCTTCACTTCCTGAAGCTTTAACTCTCTTAGCCCAGCGACCAACGGTGCTCCTATCGACTGCACAGCTTCCATACACAGCACACAAACGTTTATGAATGTTCACCACCGTTTCTTTTTCAGCAACAAGGAATTCAATTACAGCTCGTTGCTTGTAACGAGAGTCGTTCACAGACGCCATTTTAACAGTTCACTACAGCTCCGCTATCGGTTGGAATCATTTGAAACTCCGTACACGAACGCGGGAAACATCAAATCTCAAGCATGTAAAAGTACACTTTTCTATCTTCATTATTGGCTGAGAAAAAAAATGTGGGGCATTACTTAATGAGCGACCCTCGTAGATAATTTTAAGATGGCTGTCTGTAGATTGAAAGTCGTGAAAACCTCAAATCCAACTTTAGATAATGTCTTTGTTGTTACTATTCTGTATTTATTATTGTGTTCCTCTCTTGTGCTGTATCTGTAATTTATCTTCTGACTGTTGATACAGCACACTAATAATAGAGAACTGATTATTATTATTGAATATATTTACGATAACATTTATTCCTTGAGAACACTTTCAGTGCATATAATGTGCCCAGACTTTTTATGTGTTTTAGTTTAATTTTGATTAAATTTGTTCGTTTATAATATGTACATTTATTAATGTGTCTCCTGTCACAGCTTCCTTGCTGTTGGCAGGAACTGAATTGTTACTGTCAATTGAAACTCTTGGCGTTCACATTCCTAGTTTGTTAAAAATCCTGTATGTGAAGATATGTCAGGTAAAGATTATTGTAATCTAATACAGAGTTTAATGTTGATGTATGTGTTTCTTCTTTTCCAGATTTCCTCACCACAAACTCCATAATGACAAGTCTGATGCCTCCGTAATCTGTAAGTGAATCTTATTTGTACATCTTACTAACATCCTTCCTGCTTTCAGCTGGTCCATACTACCGTTTCTTACTCTGTATAAATACGTTTAGCGTTTTAATCACGTCTTTGTATTCATTTCAAGATACGTTAATATAAGTTTGGTTTACTTTTGAAGGAAAGTCGTTACTGGTACCGGGAAGATCTTGCCCGTTGTTAAAATTAAAATTGTCTTTGAATATTTTAAGATGTTAACCGGTATTTTTAATTCTGCTTTGTATCAGACTAAATTATAGCGAATCATTAAATTACTGGAAGGAGAGTGGGGGAGCGGATCCTATCTCGCGAACCCTGAGACACTTTTTTTACATGACTGGACCCAACGTGACCAACTGCACGCGACGTATGTGGTCCAGTTCTGCCACCTTTTATCGGCTTGCATTTTTAGAAACTATTATACAGATTGATTATCAAATCATTCTTAGTCACGCTAGGGCTATGATTTATATTGGAATGAACACAGAATTTGTTATCTGAGGAGATACTAACTTGTAGTCTCTGTTTACACCGCGTTCTTTCAGTCCAAAATAAGAAGTAACTCGACACTTAAGTGGGAATCCCATTGGGACTTGATCGACCCTAGGCAGTTTGAAATATTATTCGTACTTATGTATAAAGGAGCATTAGTTTTAGTAGTACAGGAAGCCCTCTTTATCAGTCGTCTTTGAACCCGTCACTTACTTTTATCACAACCGTCTCCATATCCCTGTTTGGTGTCTTGTATTTGTCGACTTTGTAATTGTCTGACATTCGTAAATATGACTCCGAGAGCCTTAGTCGTAAGGCACGCTTCAGTCTACTGATACCAGTGCCATTGTTTCGCAAACCAGTAGAACACTTAATATATTTTTCCTTGTTTATTTGTGTCTTCTATGAAATCAGTGACCATGTCTGCAGAGTCAGTTAGAAAAGCTCGGAGGCCAAAGTAGTCACGATTCTGAAAACGAATTTGTAAACGTTTGTTTATTTTGAAGTTGGAAGACGAATGGTTAATATCAGACGCGAACTGTAAATGTCGTATACAAGAGTAAGACGATAAAAATATAAATATATTACAGAATTAACTATTTTCTTAGCTTATAATTCGGAATATATCTGTGTGTATAAAGTATTATTCATTTCATGAATTGTTATTAAAGTAGTATAATGTTTTGTATTTATTTACCCCCACAAAAGAGTTTGGTGTTCAATGTACTATTTTTTTTTCAAAACACGTCTAAATTTTACTCTGAATTTAGTACTTCCATATACGCCGTATGTTTAAAGAACAGACTAACTACAGATATCGTGGTCTTACTCTAGAATAAACTTAAATAAAACAAAGGGAAGGAACGAGAAAAGGCCTTATTTGCAACCTGACTACTGGTGATCACGTGTGTTGTGGAATCCCAGGTAACAAAAATCACAATCTGTTGTCATATATTTGAAGATCTTCAGTAATAGGCCAAATAATCGTGTATTTTTTTTTAGGTATTTGCTTTTTCCAAACTCAACAACGTCAGTTATAGTAAATGCAAAGAATTATAAACATATAATTCTACCCACTAAAGGGAGTTGTTAAATTTAGGAGTGTCGTCCAAATAGTTATGCCCCTCCCCTCTCACATAAGACGTGTTCAGTAATTCCTTCAGTAAAACACAGGAAGATCTATGAACAAATTGCAAACTTGTTTTAATTTTTAAATTCTTATCTATCAGGCCTGACACTTTTTTCTGACCAATATTCGTGACCTTAAAAATTTCAGTTTACTGCTTATCATTTGTGTGTTACCTTCATCGGCGAAGTTTCACTTTCGTTCACCAAACACACTACTGACCTGACCTCATAAAAACTCTAATGCTACGTAATTTTTACTCTCTTAGCCAAGGATCTTTTAACGTCGTCAAACATGCTCTGTTTTCTATTTCTAAAACTACGCTCCATTACTTAGTTATATCGTAAAATGCAGTCCAGACATTTAGATGGCGTGTTAAATGATTCTCTTCTGATTCTAAATTATATCTTGCAGGAATTATTTTCGAGGAGAACGCTAAATGATTTCTGTATCGGATGTCCTCCATTGAGACTTAAAAACTGTCCGTTTCAGAATATATTTTAAGTGTCATATAAATATATTTATCAGATACGTAAGAACAGGTTCCATTCCCTTAACAAACACTTTGAAACAATCTGTATCACGTGACTAACCTAGACCCGTGTCTCCTTTTACGTACAAATGTTGTGTTTCATATTATCTCCCATTCAGTCAGAAAATCAGTACATTAAGCGCCATGTTTTTGTGGTTATTACTTATTCTTTGTGTTCATGTGGTCCCTTGCTTGAATCTGGGCACAGATAATAGAAACTCCCACTTTTTTCAGATATTACTTCAGACCACGAACGATTTAATAAGCATCTTTTCCAATTTATAATTCAAAATTATCCAATAATTTAACACTGTATTACGCATATTGACAAAGAGCCCCTCGGTCTGTGAATCATCCTAAACATAATAACTGGGCACATCATATAAAATAACCTACTCAGTTCAAAAAGATCTTTCGTAAAATTTCTTCTTCAAATTATCTGCCAAGAAGTTCGTCTGATATTGATTAATCTTGTTGTTAACAGTTTTCTCCTGCTACAAGCGAACTAATGATGTGTGCAAAGTCGTAGACAAAGTATTTGGAAATCTATGTAGGCTGTTTTCCAAACTACAGTTACGCTGTTTTGTTATTCCGCTGTGGAGTAATCATCTTCTCCGATAGATGCTTAATATCCTTTCGTTCTCGGTTTGGAGACTGGACATTTTGATGAAAGGTCTTGCTACTTCTAAGCCCATAATATATTATTTTAATAAAGGCCACTATCGCTCCGTCCACACACATTCATATTTCACGATCATTTTACTATTTGACGCTGTATAATTTATAAATTTAAGAAAGTGTTAAAATAAAGTAAGAACGCCTGTTTATATCTGTAACTTAGTAGCCCGCGGTGTAGCCACAATTGTACTCATTGTTTACTTTGAAAGAACATAAAACCAATGTGATAAGTACAATATTTTAAGCTAGGAAAAAATATGATTTATGGGTAATTTAAGATATTAAATAAAGATAAATTTCATACATTTATGCAGTTCACGTAATACCGCCAGGATATCAAAATTTTGTGCTTAGAGTGGACCTGACATACAGCAGATATTTCAACGTTTAATACATTAATAATAGGTTAAATTTATGATTGGGAAACCTCTTGGAATCTGGACACTTTAAAGACCAAGATGAAGAAAATTAATCTTAATGAAACAGACAGTGAGGGTTGGATTGTTATGACTCAAGGTCTTTTCCATTGGTGGTGTTGAGCCTTTGGGTTCTGTTACCAAATTGTTTGGTTAGAATTCGATGCCTGCGCAAATATTGAGCTGTTGACCTCCATCACTGTCAGGCGGGTATAATAACAATAAAATATTAATGCATGGTTATACTTTAGCTTTCATAAAGTGTAGTTCCTCGTAAGAACTTTTTTTCGACATGTTTATAAAAGGCTATAAAACAACTAGACATTTTAACAACCGGATTAATTGTTTTGTTTAATTTTAACCGTCTAATCACAATAAAATATTTTATTAAATATTAAAATATTAAAATATTATTACTACAATTAACATTTAATATTTAAAATATTTAAAATATATTATTATTATTATTATCATCTCATGAACCGGATTAATGTCAAGTGAATGTATTTTTTAGGAAATTATTTCTATTTTGCTTGGCATCACTGCCAATAAAATTAGAGCATGTTGTGTTATGCTTTATATCTCATTAAAAGAGATAAAAATCGATCACTTTTTTTTTTTTCATAAATGTCAATTAAGTATACAGCAATCCAAATACAGGGATGACATGCCACCGTCAAAACAACCAATAAATCTGTGAAATCGAGATGAATGCATATCCACGTGATTATTATCAGTAACAGCTTATTAGGAGGGACGATGACCCTGTGACTGCTGATCGATTTGAACGATAAATATCTGAAGTTCGCGCTACTATCTTAATCGTGGGGAACCGTGTTAATTAAATGAGTCCCAAGGGATTCACCCTTTCTTGTGTCGAAAGTTACGTTGACAGTCCACCTACAAAAAAAAAAAAAAAAAGAGAGAGAGAGAGAGAGAGAGAATCCATTGCCTTTCGATCCTATTGGTTGTCTTTAAGTGCTCGAAACTAATAGATATAACCGCTAATTTGTATACATAATTACTGTACACAATTACGTAATTCGCTGGTCCAGACTTGCGCGAGCAATCATCGGGTAATTGAACCAAATCGACCCCTGATCATTTAGGCTGAAACGCTTGAAAATTCAGTCCATACTGACGTGGCTGATCGCCCGAAAAGACTTTGTAACACTTAAGTTAACGTGGACCAGTTGAGTCGAGAATGTGATTATCCGTGTGTCAGTGACTCTGACGCCTTGTAGGTTCCTTTGTAGAGACCGACGTTTCGAGATAAGGCCAACATCGATATGCTTAAAACCCTAACATTTGTTGTGGTGTGCTTCGTTTAGAGATAAGAAGCTTGAGGCAGGCACATTGAATTGTCTTGACTCTCAAGTTTCGGAGGCCAGAAGTGATTTCTGCAGCGCTGATGGTGCTTAAAATATAAACATGTTCATTTTTGTTTTACGTGTTAGTTTAATCATTAGGCCTCGCTTCCTTAGCTTACAGACTCAAAACATGAAGCTGATCCACCACACACAACATCCTATCAAAAGTACATCTTGGTTCAATAACAGTGGAACACTTCTTCGGAGAGGGTTCACCGTCTCTGTGATAAAATTTCTGTTTTTTTAGCTCAGGATAAAAGGCTATTATATATTCGATTGAATACTGATTAGCCACTTTCGTTATCCAGGAAGAGGCTATAAATATACGATACTTCACGTTGTCTGGAATGTGGAATTGTACGTATAAGGTGATTGACATTCCGTGCAGAAAGATATAGAGTTTTTCAACCTCTCACGTGTAAATACGAGGCTCGTCCACAAAGTAAGTTTCCCTGGGGCCGTTTACAGAAACAAAACGCAATTTCATGGAAATATTTATTGCAACAGATACAGCAAGTGTCCAGCTATTTTTCAACATATTCGCCACCGGAATTGAGACATTGGTCATACCGTGGGACCAACTTTTGAATACCTGTGTCGTAGAAGTCTGCCGCCTGGGATTGGAACCACTGTGTGACAACCATCTCCGCCTCTCTGTCATTCTCAAAACGCTGACGCTGACCGGACAGGAATTTCTTGAGGTGTAGGAAAAGATGGAAATCACTGGGAGCGAGGTCCGGGCTGTAGGGTGAATGATTAAACACCTCCCAGCTGAACTCCTGCAGGAGACTTGCTGTCCGTCGAGCCGTGTGCGGCCTAGCGTTATCACTGACCGCACTTCACAGTCGGCGGGAGCTGGAATAAGAACCTCCATCTTCAACAGCTGCAACGATGCTACTGTGAGAACGCGGGAAGTACCGTTAGTGCATGCGCCATGCTACGTCATTGCTCTATCACGTACGCACAGTCGCTTCGCGCAATATAAGGTTTCCTAGCTGTGGGACGAGTGGGAAACTTACTTTGTGGACGCGCCTCGTATAACTGGTCCCCATTTTGATTCTGATCCCACGCTAAGCCTATTTATCCCTGCCTGTTATCATCTTAGCTGCTATCCTATCAGAACGGAAATGTGCCTTGTACCACTATCTGAAATTTCTCTGTCTCTATTCCAATAAAAAGAGAAGGCCTTACTAAAGAATACAGCATCTCATAATGTTGTTTAATAAGAAGAACAGAACTTAAAATACCAGATTAGCGTTACACTCTTAGACGGAAATAGTGATTGAGTGGTTAACAGGTGTGATCCATATTCGGATGACTCCAGATTTAATTCTCTTTAATTTTGAAGAAATTTACATACGCGCTTCTTTTAATGTGGGGCGAAATTTAAAGTTAGGCCCGGAGATTGGCTTTTTTTGAGGTTTGTTTCAATGTTCTCCGTTCCTTCTGGCAAATGCTAGGATTTCGCTCTAAAACAGCCTATGATTGCCTCCTTCCACATCCTTTACACTTCATTATTCTCAGTCATCCTCTTTGAATTCACGTAACTTATTCAGCTGAGAAAACGTTGTTAAATAAAGTAAGATACAAACAAGAAACCCGCAGTTAATAATTCAGATGAATGAATTTGTCTTAAGTAACTACACACGTAACTGTGTATTGTGGCGACCAGATCTTTGAATGGAAGATGAAAGAATCACTGAGCGTCCCGCATCTGATACGTTCTTGCAATCATCCGAATAACTTTCTTTGTCCTCTTTAATCACAGAGTTTTAAAGCGGGATCAAATTATCCATGTCCGCTTAAACCGGAGTGTACTTCTTGCTGGCTTGTACAGCATCTCCCTGAAGGCACATCCTCTGCCGTGTTACATCACAGATTGGGCATATCCTGCCTCGCAAAATTCGGATGCTGAGGGCTTCTGAATCCTAACCCGATGTTGCCAAATTTCTTAGAATGCCTACAGTCTGACTGCACTCAATTTCGATTTGCGTTTACGCCGGTGTATAATATTCTTATATGATGTGTATTTGTAGCAGATTGAAATCTATTCTTGACAAATCTGATTAACTGCTCAGATATTATAGTCCAGGGTTGTTTTAAAATTTAAAATGTAAATGACAAAAATTTCTGTCTCGTAATTAATGGAGATATTTTGGATCTGAACGAAAGAGATATGGGCTATACTTTACAAGAAATTACGTATAGTTACAAACGCTGTACGAACATAAGTGCTCTATCTCTATGCAACAATAACGGTAACTGTGAGTGTCCATTACTTACTACAGTTAAAAAAGTTTGTCCCGCTATACGCCATGTAGGCGTTTGGGGTGAGTGGTCAGCATCACGCCCCGGCCGGCTTTACCCCCGGGAAAGGACCCCGGTACCCATTGTAGAGGAGGCTGGGTGGGCCCCAGAGCCGGTCTGGACGCAGAGGTTCGAGGAAAAATCCTCTGCCCCCGTCGAGGATCGAACCCCGGTCGTCCAGCCCGTAGCTAGTCACTATACTGACTGAAAACAATTAAATATAGTGATATTAATATGGGGTAGTGTCTAGAAAAATAAATTTAAAACAATGTTTCGTCATATATTCATAAATACATATACATACACAAATATGTGTACATTCGCTTGTACATACACACACAGAGACGTGCAACATTCATACATATATGATGTACAGACACAGTGATTTAATGGCATATTAAACTTGGTTCCTCTTAGAAGATTGACATAAAGTTTTTAAGCTATGTTTTGATTCGTCACAATGGAAGATGTAGCTTATCTACCGAGATTAAAATCCAGTGCACTGTTTTGTTCGTGTTTCAAAAAGATGCCCTTGATTTTAGAAACAGCAACAAGTAGGCCTACAAATTGTGTTAAAGACTTAATTTATGTTCGGTCAACTGTTACAGGAACCGTCTACTAGAAAGTAGTTTTTCTGTTGCTCCAAATGATTATTAACGCATCATTCATGCCCACTCATTGTTTAACATCTTACTGAATTACAGAGGCTCTCATGAAGTCGATGATTCCGCTAATTTTAATTCAATCACGTAACACACCGTGTCATTAGATTTCATTACCGTTCCCAATTATATGAACAAAACGCGGATTCCCTAATTGGTAAGCATTAATACGCCTGTTTCTCACTGGTAGAAAAATTGTTCTCTTCGTGAGCTTTAAGCTTCAAAGGGGAGTATGGCCATTGTCTGTTAATCCCTCTTGAATTCCCCTCCCCTAAAAGAACTCTGAAAAATATAATTTCGGTCATTTTTGGATTATTTAGTTACTAATTATCGTTATAAATAACAGGTTCCAAGTTCTACTTCTGAAGAAAGAAATAGGTCTTGATGTTAACTAAGAAGAATTTTCTTTGATATGAAACTGATAGTGACCCACCTGGTCAAGATATTTTCCAACATTTTTGAAATCGGAACGTTCGTCACCGTGTTCACAAGAGCCGGTCAATAGGAACTTTATTTAGACAAGTGAATTAAATTTACACTATATTTATTTATTTAAAAGTCAGTATCATATCAGCTTTCCATCTGTTATTATGTTTCGAAAGTAGTTTCTTTCCGTTAATGTTTTCTGATTCTCATCTCCCCCATTCGTGCTACATACCTCGCCCCTCTCATTCTCCTTGATTTTATCATCGTAATATAGTTGATGAACAGTAAAAATGTAGAAGTTTTTCGTTATAAAGTTTCCGCCATTCCCCTGTTGTTCTGTCTTGTAAGTTCACATATTTCCAATATTTACAAGTAACCCTTTTCGTGGTGAATATTTTTCAATTTCCATCTGTTCTGTTCGATAAATTTGGACATGGTTAAAATTGAATCGCTAAGATACGCATGATTTTAAAAAATAAATGTTTTTAAAAATTGTAAAACACTGATGTTATTTTTAGGAAATGTTATTAGTGTTTCTGAGTGCTATATTTCGATCGTAGGATCAAAACATTTTACGATACTACCAAGTGGATGGAAACAATCTGAACTAGAAGGCAAATTCATTTGATTCCTCGATCCTCAAACTTTTATACTTCTAAATGTGCAAACATGAGTTATAGATTGGACTTTTGTAAATAAATATCTGCGTAATTATTAATCGAAGTAAAGCGAAATTGAAAAGGTAAAATTCTAATTTTATTTATTAAATCAAATTTTTTTAGAAAGTGCTCTGATGTAAAGACGAAACACTTTATTACAATTGTAGCAGACATTAATGTGCTCTTAATTTATTCGTGATTATAATTTCGATTTGTTAATGTCGTCATTTCTTACATAAGTAGGCTAAATGTTATTGTTATTATTCTCTTTATTGTTGTAGGTGGTGAATGAGTGTTAATTATAGAAATACGTTGTTAAAGTTTACAAGTCATTAATTGACAGGTTTAAAATTTCCCCGGTGGTAAAAGTCAATTTGTTATTGTCGTAATTACGTACAAATAAATTCCTTATCATACAGAAGAAGAATTTTTCTTGTGCCTTGAACTTTTATGGTTATTTAAAGATGTCGTTCCATATTTAGCTGTCTATTATAGGAAACTTGTTTGAAGTCGCAAGCCGGTGTGTGGACACGCTGCCTTTAGAAGTGACGTAACCAGTCCTGCACTACGCCACACGCCTCACACACGCGCCACTGTAATAACCAATCTTCCCACAGCTCTTTCCAATTCAAGCCACTAAATTATTTGAAGACGGCTGTCTTCTGAGTTGTTGCGCCGTGTAGTCTGGTAGAAGTTTGCCGACGTTTCAGAGGTACTTTTTACCTCCATCATCGTCGGTAAACGTATGCCAGACTACACGGCGCAACAACCCAGAAGACAGCCAGCCATCTTCGGACTCATATCTGTGAAAAACTCAAATGTCATACTAAATTATTTTCTGAAACTTAACTCATAAACGCAAATTAACAAAGTAGAGCTTGGAAAGTTTTCTATCAGTCTAAAAGTAAAATGCGCTCAATATATTCCAATGCTAGTCTACTCACTAATAGTCTTTAAATATGGAATTTGACTAGGGGAACAACCCGTTACAAACAACGGGATATAATATTGGTCTCGTATAATTTACGCAACAGCCCAGAGAAAATTATCAATTAATGGGAAATGCACGAATATATGAATACACGAATCATATATGATCAATAAGCTATAATTTTAGAAGATAGTATAATTGCGTCATATTGTGAATAAAATATTAAATTAATTATTCGGTTTTGTCCGTCTAATCACAATTATATTTAAAATTTACAAATAAGATAATTAAAATATCATTTTATGTTCCACATCGAATAATCGATTTACATTTGGAACATTTTTACAATTTGTTGATATACGAGGGTCGCTCATTAAGTAATGCCCCACATTTTTTTCCTCAGAATATATTTATTCAAGATGGCTGAAATTTGGTGACAATATAAATCAATGTTTCCCTTACACATACTATTTTTCCACATAGTCCCCATCAACTTGTACGGTTTTACGCCAGCGTGGAACAAGTGCATGCATGCCTTGCCGGTACCAGCTCTTGTCCTGTGCACGTAGCCATGTCCTCACTGCTTGAATAACGCTCTCGTCATCTTCAAATCTTGTTCTGCGGATAGCATCTTTGAGTGGCCCAAAGAGATGAAAGTCGGAGGGTGGATGGGGCAGCACCGTCCAACCCAATTTGGTAATTTCTTCCCGGGTTCTCGAACTTGTGTGAGGGCGTGCATTGTCGTGCAGGAGCAAAATTTCTGCTGGATGCTTGTGAGGCCGAACTCGTCGGAAACGCTTCTTGAGGGTTTCAGGGTCCCGATGTACGCGTCTCGCACCTCTTGGCATTACATCCACAAGAATGAACCCATCACTGTCCCAAAAGACAGTCATCATGACTTTTCCGGCGGAGGGAGTTGTCTTGAATTTCTTCTTTCTCGGTGATTGAGGGTGAATCCACTCCATTGACTGCCTTTTTGTCTCCGGCTCAAAGTGGTGTATCCAGGTTTCGTCACCTGTAATGATCCCTCAGCATCAAAACGCTTCCAACAATTCAGAAGAAATTGTTTTCCTTTGAATCCTGCGGTCTGCTGTGAGACTTCGTGGAACCCATCTTGCGCACACCTTCGAATATGCAAGAGCCCGGATAATTGCAATTACACTTCCATTGCTGACTGAAAGCTGTTGGGCCAATTGTCGAGTTGTGACGCGCCGATCCTCACGAATAATGGCATCCGCGCGGTTCAACATGTCTGGAGTGGTGGCTGTGGCAGGACGCCCAGAGCGCGGCAGATCATGGAGCTCGGTTTCTTCACTTCCTGAAGCTTTAACTCTCTTAGCCCAGCGACCAACGGTGCTCCTATCGACTGCACAGCTTCCATACACAGCACACAAACGTTTATGAATGTTCACCACCGTTTCTTTTTCAGCAACAAAGAATTCAATTACAGCTCGTTGCTTGTAACGAGAGTCGTTCCCAGACGCCATTTTAACAGTTCACTACAGCTCCGCTATCGGTTGGAATCATTTGAAACTCCGTACACGAACGCGAGAAACATCAAATCTCAAGCATGTAAAAGTACACTTTTCTATCTTCATTATTGGCTGAGAAAAAAAATGTGGGGCATTATTTAATGAGCGACCCTCGTAATTTTACACCTGAAAATGGTTCGGTGAAACCGAAACATGTTGTAAAAATGTTCCAAATGTAAATCGATTATTCGATGTGGAACATAAGATGATATTTTAATTATATTATTTGTAAATTTTAAATATAATTGACAAAACCGAATAATTAATTTATAATTTTAGATAAAGTCTTCCCTTACTTTATAAACGATTGCAATTCACAATCACATTAAAACTATTTAGGTTGAAGGGATCTTACAGATTTCTTTTACAAATGGTGACTTAACTCGCGCGTGTTTAGACAGCAATGCCGTTGGAAAGGTATACTCCTTGGAGTACACAGGCATTCCCGAGATGTTCTTCATGCTACATCACGTAAGTCATTGTTGCACTTATGTGGTCCAAGGTTAGTGTATGTGTTAAATTGAGGGCTTTGAAGAACTTAGAATTTTATCCCGTTCTGCTGATAATATTAAAGGGGGTAGATAATCTTAACCTATGTCAGTAAAGTAAAGGTCACCAAAAGAAATGGATAGAACAGTCCCAGTTGCTCTTCGGATGCTGCGATCAAGACGGCTGCACGGTCAAAGGTAGTTCGAGCTCTGGTATCAGGGGCTCAAATCAAGTTCGAGGCCGTGCAAAGAATCCTTTCAGTGTCGGACAGGGTTCTAAAGCTTTCGAAGAAAACGAGTTATAGTAAGCATTAGTCATTAATTTCTTGGTTGGTTGGTTAATAATACATCTTCTTGGTGTCACTTTGAGAACCCCTGACGATGATCTGTGGGCTACGTGTTTCGGAAGTTGTGTAATGTTTCTACAGGTCCTTGTGGTACGTGTTATATTCCACTCCTCCGTTGAAATGTTATTCCTGGACACGGCCCTGTCTCCTTAATTTCAAAGGACATGGAGCCCGCTGAGTGTGGGAATAGAAAGGTTCTTCTGCTCTCCTTGTACTCGCTTTGCATGGCTGCTTAATGACACAGGAACTAATTAGGTGACATTTATTCTATTTTCGCAGTATCAGATCATTTAAAGATCCAGTTTAATGCTCAGCCAGTCTTGATCAATCTATTGACAAAATAAGCATTTTAATTCGACGATTGCTAGTGAGAAATTATCACAAGTCTTCAATAACACCACCACGACTACCATAATTACGCATTTATGTCTTTAACCCATTTTGGACACTTTTAAATCACTGTATGGGGTTTCTCCCCAGTTCAAATAAAAATTAAGTTAAAAATAGTATTAAAATTGTCCGTCAATCACAATAAAGTAATATAAGATAATTAAATGGTTAAAATATTATCCTTTGTTCCGTAATTGTTTGTTAGTAATTGAATTAAGAGTTTATAACATACACCTGATGACGGCTCTATGAAAGCCGAAACATGTCGAGAATGTTCCATATGTAAATCGAGTACTCGATACGGAACAAAGTATAATATTTTAACCATTTAATTGTCTTATATTACTTTATTGTGATTGACGGACAATTTTAATATATTTTAATACTATTTTTAAATAAAATCACAATATGACGCACCTACAATATCTTAAAAATTAAGTTTCAGATGAGTATCAAATAGCTTCTTGTGTTTCGCTGTTTTATATTTTAAATAAATAAAGCACGGCAGTAGAAGTGACGTCTCTGTTTGCTTGTGGGAAGACAGAAGAACGAAGAATATATTTCATAGGCATTCAGTTTGACGTGTCTGCTTACAGTGTCGTGTAGTGACACTAGAAAACATGATGAAAGTTACGAACGTATGCTTTGTAAATCAGATTTAGAAACCAAAGTGTTTTCATACAGAGTTGATACGTTTCATATAAAAAAAAAATGTGGACAGACGGACGGACCCACACTGCTGTTTTTAATTTCATCTTAATACGGAAGATGTAAATTATTTTTAAATGCATTGAAGTACCAAGAGCCCTGTTGTTCAAATTTCGAACTTAACGTAAAGATTAACCGATTCGCAAATGGAAATTTAGAGCGGGCTTTAATATAAACACAAGAATAATAATCATATCCAAGTCCCAAATAGCAGAACACAGGCATAAGATAAGAGTAAGATAAGGCGATCAAAGAGTGTTTGATCAGAGGAACCTTGTTTCCCGTTCCACGTGGTCCCCTGTCATCCCGTCACATGTGACATTTAGGGTAACAGATTTAGACAGTGACACCCGTCTTCTGTGTTGTAGCTCTTTGGTTCCGTCCGCAAGGGTCAAATGTTACATTCTAGTTTTACGCATATGAATTATTACGCTATACGTGCATATCCATAACTGTTCTTTGATGTATGAATGTGAAGACTTTAATGCCGTGTGATTGCCTATCGAAAGATTCATATTCTTTCCTTAACGTTTTAAAAGCTGTGTAATACAGGGACCCGGTAGGTCAGTTACTTATTTGCCAGCTTGGCTGAATACGTAGTCACTTGCCTCTTATCAATTTAAGTGTTTCATATGAAGGTTTCCCGTGTTATTTGTCGTTAGATTAGATACGGACCTCCCACTGTTCCTCAAAGCAGGTTGCTGAAATTTCGTAAAATATTATTATTTCTTCAGAAGCAAAGATCATGTGGGATTTTGTATTTAAAATGGCATTACGTCTTTTTCGTTGACGTCATATATTTTGGGCCTGTTAACTGCGGTATATATGTTCTTACATGTCTTATGCATTGTATACAGAAGTGGTTATCAACCGGGGGTACGCGTACCCCCGGGAGTACGCGAAGACATCTTAGGGGGTACGTGAAATTTAAAAAAAATATATATTATTTTATGATAAACACTGAATAATCAGTAATGTAATTTATTTAATTTATTTTAGATGTAGATTATATACTATGTATAACTTGAATTATACACCAACAACTTTGGTGGTACAAAGTTGAAGAGAAATTATATCTGGGGGTACGCGAACAAGAAAGGTTGAATATCACTGGTCTACAGGATACAGTGGGGCATTCTGTGGTTCATATTTTCTTATGTTCTCTGAAATTTGCCGTAATTGAGGTGGAACTTACCGCGGCAGGATCATGTGCTTTAAAAACCACAGTTTTACAATAATTTAATAGCTTTGCACATTAAATGTTGCACACAATTCATATAACATTTTTAAAATTGTGAGAATTAATATCAAGATGTTAAAAATTACATGGTACCCTACCCGATTCTTCCAAATACCATATTGTTAACCTTTGTTTACTTCTGAAACACATTAGTTGTATTAAGTATCTACGTTTGAACATATGAACTGTGTATGTCTTACCTCAAGCTTTATGCAGCTAGATATAAAATATAATATTTTTGCAACAAAGATCAGTTATTATAAAAATTGCAATAGATTTAACAGTTCTTTATGACGTTTGTAAATGATCACAGGTTTGAACCCAGAAGCTTCCAAAGTCTAACTTCTTTTTTCAAGTGTAGGCTTTCTAGTTTTTAGGTGTTTTGCGTTGTCGTATCGAAACATGACTTGCACAACGGGGCGTAGAAATGAGTAAAGTTCAGTTCTTTTATACTCACGACATTAAAATCGATGCGAATTAGGCCAGACAGACGAGAAAGAGAGTGATGAAATGCAACAGTACCCTGCGAGGGTACCATCGGTCGAATTACATGCCGCGTTACAGACGAATATATTTTAGTGTATAAATAACGAAACAAGAAACTTACGCAAAGTGTAACAGTGCTGATGCTTTCGTCAGAAATGGACGTTTTGACTTTGAGAATGATGCCAACGTCATGTGGTCACTGAACTTTTGAGTTTGGCGTCGTAGTTCCCACACCCTTACCAGTGACTCCGAAAAAATAGAGGATTTTTAAAAAATTAAATTTTCTTTGCAAATGTAGTAGTGGTAGAACAGTTCTACGAAAACAAAACTGCAATCATCGGGTACAAATACATGAAATTTTATTATTTTTATTTACTTATTAAATTCATGGCCTTGATTTAATAATTCAGAAAGAAAAACTTAATTTCTTACGTATATATTAAATTCTTGTCCGTCTAATCACAATAAATTCTTATTAAATATTAAAATATTACAATAATTAACATTTAAAATATTTAAAATATTATTAAATGATGTTCTTTATCGAAATATTCGATTTACATTAGACCATCATTTTTCATGTTTCACGACATGTTTCAGTTCCTAAAAGAACCATCCTCAGGTGTATATAATTATATAAAGCTTCAAAACGATAAATAATTCAAATACAATTTTCATACATTATGCCAGTGTACATTTTTATCATATTTTTACCAGATCTTAAACGATGTTCTTTTTCAGATTTTTATTCCATTTTTAATAACACACTCGATGTTGTTCTGTATATATACATCATGCTCAATGTGACTTTATTGTTATTATATCACAATATGACGCAACTTTGCCATCTTAATTTTTTACCCCAAATCAATAGGTTTCTAGAACGTAGACTGTAATACTGCTCGTTGGGTAATAGACAGATTTATTTCTCGAGTTTTCTGTTGAATTTCAATTACTGTGTTGATAATTATGTTTAAACGTTTTCCCCCCCCACCACTTATAAATTTAACAGACAGACAGACTGACTGACCGACCTCAGAATACGAGGTAAACTGGCTCGATTTCTGCTAAACTTACGATTTCTTCCGCATTTTCTTTCAACTTTAAAGTGCTATATCACCACCTGATGACCATCGAACACAGATTAACGTTACACTGACAATCATCTGATTAGTTACACAGTCGAACGCATTGTGCTTAAACACTGGGAATGATTTTGTAAACAGATGGCTGTGAAAAAAAGTCGTGTAACTGTACAGAAACTCGAAATTTGTTTCCGTTTGCTGGCTACAACTGCAGATTATAAATCGACAATGGATTTTCGTCAAAGAAATCTGTACGTTTTGTTCTGCTATTTTAACTGTAAAGCTTGATTCTTTGTCTGAACCAATTAAATTATCCACTCCGTTCAGTCTAAAAATATCCATCGTTTAACTATAATTTTGTGTTTTGTTTTATGTGGGTATAAAAGTTTTGCCTGTCACTGCAATGGAGAATTTATATCGGAACCGAAAACAAAGTTTCAAGAACAGGTCATGTGTCGCTATGATCTGAATTTAACCTGTGAATTGAAATGTAACAGTGTATTTCTTGAGAAGCTAATAACCACTCAGCTGGTCAGTTATTATAGAAACTGAAAGTTCATTGGCTATCCTGTTTATTTTAAATATATTCTATTATTATTTTCACACCTGCGTCTAGGATATTTATTTGTATTTTCTGACTGTTGTTCTACATCCGTTTCTCATATTTGCGTGTATCCTTCCCTCCTGTTTCATCCTACTTGCTTTTACCATCTTCATAACATTCTTCAAACAGCGCAAACGTTCATGAAGCTCCTCATTGGTTACGTGATTTTCTCCAGGCTCCTGTTGCTTTCTCCTTCATAGTACCATTCATTGTCCTACCACTCGATTCTAAAATATCATCAGTCTGCCGTATAATTCTATAAATTGATAGGATACATCTAACGCATTGAAAAATAAAAACATAGTTTTCAATATTTTAATTTCTGTGTTCTTATACAACAGAAAGGAAACAAAATCTTGCTACGTCTTGTTATGATTATATTATTATAATGCAGAGACACTACATTCAGATTTGTATCAGATCCAGAGCAAAGTTAACCATAATTAATTTCGTAAATAACAACATAATCTTGGTGAGATTTCAGTTTCTCTCGGCGGTGAACATGAGAAATGTCTTATGGGATGTAGCGTCGTGTAGTTTGGTAGACGTTTACGGACGTTTCAGATGTGCTTGCTGCATTTATCATCCGTGAAAACTTACAGCCGGGACTTGGGGCTGGATGGACACCAAATTCGACACGGACGCAGAGACCAGAAAAAAAAGTTCTTTGCTCTGCAGGGGATTGAAAGCCAGTCGCCCAGTCCGTTGTAAAACATTACAGAGCAGTTATTTACAACAGTGATATTTACGTTTACAACGGATAAACGATTTTATATGTTTTAATGCGGTTTAATACATGTGGAATGAATTGAAATACGGTGTAAAATTTTAAATGAAGAAATATGGGCCTTGTACCATGTTCTAGTACTCTTTTCTATCTGCATTTTGCTAGTAGAGAACAAATAAATTTTACATTCTACTGCTGGAATTAACAACAAGAATGTATGAGGTTTAAGATGAAAATCCTATATTTTCTTGAATACCTTCGGCTTTTGGCGATATGGTTGAAGGTTTACAGACGTTTCGGCAAACGTTGCAGTAGCTATCTTCAAAGTG
This sequence comes from Zootermopsis nevadensis, assembly GCF_977971745.1. Taxonomy (NCBI): domain Eukaryota; kingdom Metazoa; phylum Arthropoda; class Insecta; order Blattodea; family Termopsidae; genus Zootermopsis; species Zootermopsis nevadensis. The sequence continues at coordinate 12,164,111 of NW_028259138.1, forward strand.
AATGTATTTTTGTGATTTAAGAAGACTTACGTCAAGAAGAATGTGGCTTTAGGGATGTGAAGGACCGGGCTGCTATCTAATCGGTGAGCGGGCGTGTCGTTGGAAAATGTAAATGTGATGGGTAAGGAATTTAGGGACCACGCGTAAGGAAAATACGAATAAAATTCACGTTTTGGCGTCACAAAGAATCGTAAACACAATTTTATCGGACAATAATACAATATTTATTATATACGGTTCAGAAGCACGTCATTTTAAAAATTAAATAAATATTTTTCGCACTGATAAATTCTTGGATATGATCTGCAAGAACACCGAAGGGGAAGGGAAATCACAAACTATGTGATTAGATAAGTGAAGGGTTTGTAATATTCTCCTTTGGATTATATCGTAGTACAACAACTAATATGGCATCAGACACGTTTAAAAATGGCGGATAACAGGTGGTCCAAAGAAGTGCGGGACAGCATCTCACCAGGAAAGGAGAAAGACGGTGTTTGATGGATGGATGTAATTTATGATGCATTGGCAACGAGCAAAGTGTAGGAAGGACAATCGACTTATTCCCGTACAGGAAATTGGCGATAGCAATCATAAGTTGTCACTGACATTCAGAAACCGATTACTTATGAATCAGATGTACGTACGCATTCATAAACCTTGCCGCTGTACGTGTTTCTTTGATTACATTAAGAAATTTTAGCGTCTCTTATTCTCGACGATTTTCCTACTTAACGACCGTTTGTGCACAGATTGGCAGTGCCGGGAGAAAACCTGAGATCGATGATCCTTGCCATTCGTTTTAATCTGTTGATTGTTTTATTTCTCGTAATAAATTAATTTATAAGATTTGTTGAATTCAGCTTCGTTACATTTACACCTGAATACAAGAGCCAAACGTCACAAATTTGCGTATGGTCAAGATACAAATATATTTTTTTGGCAAGGTGTTTAGACATACTTTTATTCCGATGATAATTTTCAAAACTTTACTTCGTATTCTGGAGGTCTCGGGTTCAAATCTAGGCCGAAGACCTGATATCCTGGCAATTTTCCTGATTTTCTTCAGTCCCCTCTGGAGAATGCTGTGATAATATCTTAAGTTTGGAGACGACTGATTTTTTCCTTACAGCGTCGTTAAACAAAAAATATCTGTAGGCTGGAAGGGCAAGAGTTTAATTAGAATAAGAAAGGAAAAATTTCTTAATTTAAATTTGCCCTGTTCTCATTTTAGACCTTTGGTATTATTTAGAGTAATAATTAATGAATCAGGACCAAATAGTTGTTGCATATATTGGCTCCTGCCATCAAAATATTGTTTACAGTGAATTGGCTATTGGTTTTTAATATTGTGCTTTGCTCCTAGTAAGGTATTTAATGAATTTTTAAAAATGTAAATTACTACGCATTTAATATAATTTCTTGTTTATATTGTCTTCAAGCTTGTATGTTATTTTACCCTCTGTGACTTTCTTTGTTTGTCCAGTAGCCAGTCACAAATAGTCAGTCAGTCAGAACAGAAACAAAGTTACGTGTAATTTTAAATAATTTCCTCCACATATTTCGGCTTATTTAATTACACATTTCACGCTGTTTCATTACACAGTGGATGTGTAGTCTGTTTTCAGCTAAATCCTTATTCTACGCATTCAGAGTATCTTAGAACAACTCGCTTTTCCAATCTTTTAACTCTCCTTACCGACAATCCGTCAGTGAAATATTTTTAGAAGAAAGTTCACTTTCTTCGTGATTACGTATTAAAACGTTTTGACCGACTGATTTTTTTATATTACTTTGCAGATAAGAGAGTATGATGTATTTAAGAGATTTTGTTAAGCACCTATTACCAAATAATAGGCTTGCTGCTGTCTTCTGATACCCAGAAAGTATCTTAACATTCGCTGTCAGAGGCCGCAGGTGGAGTAGGGGAAGGAGTACTGGAACACACAAATATAGTTAGCACAAGAAATCGGACGAAGTCACAATACAATTCGGTAGCCCGAAGAAGGTGGCCTTTGCTTCAGCATTCAGTAAATGCAGACCAATCGGATACCAGAAGGAGGGGATTGTTCCAGTCTGAGTAGCTCCATAATGAGTCGTAGCAGCAGAACCTGCCGCTTGTTGGATCAGCGTCTTGTAGCTCGCTTTTTCTTCAGGAGAAAAATTGCCGAGGAAGGAGGATAAACGCGGGGGCGGCTGTGACTTTTTCTGCAGGTGAGTAGCCACGGCGGCGGCTTGGGGGAAGGGGAGCTGAATTGTTTCATGCAGGGGAAGGTGCAGGTGGGGGGAGTCCTATTAGCTATTACCTGAGGCGGTGCTGTCTGCCGACCGGGACTCCGTGAAGCGTGTTGTAGGCACTCGAGAGACAGCTCGGCTATTGCACGGTCGCCAACTTGCTCCTCGAACCTAGTGTTGGTTGACCCCCCTCTGGACCCACGCTTCATCGGTAGAGCAAACCCTCTCCGCGGGGAAGGAGTGCTGGTTCGTGTGATCTTCTGGACCATTTTGTTTCCGTCAACACGTGAAATTTCTTGTGGAGGCGATGAACCATAACATGTGCATTGTGCTTTGTTGAGTGTCCTATATTGTGTTATGTGTTTGTTTCTCAGGAATGAGTTTTCGAATATATAATTGAACAGTGTGTGATGACTTGATAGGACGTTGATTCTGTTGTCTACTATTCCGGTAAAGTTTACTGTGATATCTTCTTTAGGAACGTAATTATCCAGGAGACAATAGCCGACTACGTATTGTGAGGTGATACCTACTGACAGGTAAGTTTTGCGAGTGTAGCAGGTGATCTGGTGATTTTATCAGACTCTGTAATCTTTTATCTGCAGTCAGGTTCGTGCATTCATATCTCCGTATCCGAGTCTTACATATAACAGGCATTTAAATTAATGACGAGGGAACATAGGAACGTCGAAGTAAGATCTGATCGCGTATTTCAATCTTTTTAACCGAGTTTGCGAAGAAAACGATAGAGCATCCACAAAAGTTTAACGACGTGCTTCAAATGAAAATAAATTTTAGTTAAACCCTGAAATATTTACTTTTCTTCCGGTAAGTAACTAAATTTCATAAATATATTTTTTTTGCAAGTCAACACTTGCCACATTTACGTAGTATTTGACGCTTTCGTGAAAATTTGTCCCAAACGGTACATTTTAATGTGTAAGTTTTAAGTTTCTGAAAGAAACACTTAACTGTACTTTGGAGTGATTTTACTGTAATTAAATTCAAATGGAAATAACGCGAATGTCTTGAGTATTTAAATTAAATTAAAACTAAATATTTATTTTATTAAATAATTTTACTGAAATCCTTAACTATTAGGTTGTTATGATTTTAAAGGATACGTCCTGTTGCATGAAATGAAACTTAAAAATCATTGTGACTGTAATGAAAATTGTTGTGTGGAAGGACTGTCAACCTGTTGATAATTTTGTTTCTACTTCGTAAGCAGGCATTTTAAAAAGCACGTGGATGTGAGGTTAGTACTGCGCGATTAGGTATTATTCCTTAAATGGAAATCATTTTCAAGCTGAAACAATTATCGCTTTAGGAAATGTGTTAATTAGCACGAAGAAGTGCCTGCTTCATCGAAACAGGACTTGAGACGATGTCTAATGAAATTAAATTTGGCGTCTATTGTTCCAAGAAGCAACAATTATAAATTAATAATAATTAAACCATGTACAAATTGTGCACAGTGATAGTCTGCTTTTATCGTTTACGACGTTCAGAAGGAATTAAGTTTATCAAGGCGTAATAAAAATGTTACGAGAATTTCGATGTTCAACTGTTTAATGTCATTCGAAAATGGAAAATAACCAAAATAATGTTTATAAATTTGTTTTTTTTAATTAGCAGAACACCTTCTCACAAGCTAAAACAGGATTTTTCGAATTTTTTTCTTAAACTGTTTTATTATTGTTCAACAAGCTTAAAAAATGAGAAACTTTCTCGTTTTTAATTTTAAATTGTTTTAATAAAATTCAACTGTGAAAATATACAAGTGTTTTTTCGTATATTTTTATAATACACAGCATTCGGAAATAATATAGACTCATTTCACATTTATATTATCTTTTAAAAGTCAGTGCAAAATTAAGGAAATATTTATAAACAAGCCATTACCAGAATTAAACGAATCATAAATGATGAATCTCGTATTTTACGTGTATTATTAGTGTGATGGTTTTAACAATAATGATCATTCGATGCGGGTCGATTTAAAACACGCGGCGCTGTGATAAATTAGGGCAATGAATTCTTGGGATAAATGTAAAAATAGCACGGTGTAATACATTCATTATTCGAATAATTCTTTGGATCAAGGACTTGTCAGTGCCTCGAATATAAACACATGTGGAAAGTTGTCTCGGAACGAAACGAAGCTGCAGGCGCGGCTCTGTTGGTGCCGCGGACATTGGCTGAGTCCGCGTGCAACAGGTGGTACTCGGGGATTTAAACGGTGGAGTAGGAACGGTCCTGCTGGTTGCGAGTCTTCGGTTTTGTATTTGTACAGTTTCAGATATTCATAACTTTGCACGGAACTTCAAGTCCCTCTGTGTGTCGTGATGATAGAGTAATGCTTTCAATTTTCGAATTATCTATGACTGGTTTTTCCCCCCCGTCCCACAGGCCAGTTGGCCTACATGTATACCATAAGACCTTGTAAAACTAGATTGCTATTATCTAGTAAGTGCAGTGTATTTTGAAACCGCCTTGATTAGAATAAGCCAAATAATCGAGAAAAAAATTTAATTTTTAAAATATTATGTAAAAAAAAAAATAGCGCGTGTGTTGACAGAAATATTCGCTCCTTTAATTAAAATAATTATAAATGGTTTATCTTTTAATAGATTTTACGCTTGTATATGCATTTTGAGTAAATCTTCGTTAGGTTTAAGGAATTTGCTGAATGTGTGTTCATTAATTAGTTACCAATGAGAACTCAAACCTATTTAATTGAAATTGAATGATCTGAGATTCGTTGTTATTTCATTTTTATTGATCTTAATAATAATGCTTACCTTTGATGAGTATTTATTTGTACAATTATTTTTAGTGTAAATAATTGTTGAATACCAAAAATTTATCGCTTCTGCGTTGTGGTTTGATAATTTAATGTTGATATTAATTGATTGATTAATTGGCGTTATCCTAGGTTACTAATTTACAAGATTTCTCAGCCTTAAATATGCGGTTGGTTAATCATGTAGAAGGAATTTTAATCCACGATCGTAGCGAGCTGATGGTCGCTAGAACATGCTTATTAGTCATTATGTACCGTGTCTAAAATTATTAACATTGAATTTTACCCAAATTTAATTACATTGTCATAAATTAGAAATGTGACACCCTGCACCAGATTATTGAACTTGTAACAAAGATAAATCGTATTTCAGATATGAATCGAAATCCTTCATCCATAATTGTTATTATTATTGTGTTAAGTAAATAACAAGAATATTTTTTAGCATTCTTTACAAGTGTACAGGTCACATAAAAGGGAATGTACTTAGTTTTTGAAGAAACCGGTTATCTTATCGGTCAGTATTCAGCTGTAACAGAACCGTTGAAAGACAGCAAAGGAAATTACTTCTGTCCTACGAAAAAATGACAATGCAAAAACATTTCGTCTGTCAGGAGGATTGTACATTTGGGCTATCCAAATTAAACTTACCTATTAAGCAGTATACAAAACTCCATGGCACACGGCATTACTCCAGCGCCTTATAGTAATTGCCTATTACGGCACCAGGATGTTCATCGCCGGCTTGACGAAAGGCCGCCGTTGGACTTTGTACTGAACCTCTTCAATGCCTATATCTTCACATTTTATTTTTCTAAGAAGACTTGTGTTAGCAACGATTTTTTTCAACACTCTCAAGAAAAAGGCCCTTCCATATAATACTTACAAATTTTCCCGTACCTCAAAGGAAACACGTCATTTCTTCATTACAAAGATCACTTAGTTAATGCCATCTATGGAAATAATCATTGCTTTGTCTGAGAATCGTATGAAACAGATTCTGCGGGCAGAATGCATAGTTACTCTCTGTTGAAGAAGGTTATATATATGTTTACCGTTGCATTTAAATAAATAATTAACCCTGCTCTGTGTGTATACCAGAGTATTATATTGTCATCCACATCTTTTATGTATTTGTTCCACGTCATAATTAAATTCTGGATTTACGAACCACTTTGTAAACATTTGGTAGGACTCCTTGGACAGGGAATTGGCCCATTGAAAGGGTTCTAACTACACAAAGCAATGAAACGTAAATACGCGTTCTAGCATCCAGTGGGAATCGAACCAACGCTCACAGTTTTCTGTGATCTAAGATCGTGCTTGCCTTAAAACTCGCTGTCACTGTAATTGGTTTGTTTATTATTTATAATAAACAATTTGTGTAAAGTAGACGTAATAATATAACAAATTGAACATTTAATTTATCTGAATCGTAGACAAAATATCAAATGCTACATCGTTATATTAAACGTCACACGGTATATTATATCTGTAGCGTGATGTTGCTAAGCAGAACCGCAAAATATATTAAAGTATAAGCTGCAGAAGGAATGTCTTCCGGCCCATAAATACCCCCCGAAGGCTGTTTTAAAAAGCGAGTATACATAAATATGTTTGAGCACAGAATTATTGAAATACAGTAGACATAAAATTACGAAGTAAACGAAAGAATAATCTGTTCCATGAAACATAACATTTCAACGCAGCAAGCATGTTGTGTGACGTGTCATCAGTTTTTCGTATATTCTTAAATTCTGTTGAAAATGTGATATACGAAGTAAACTCATTTTATAAATTAATACATGATGGCTTTTTATCACGGAGACCCTGGTTCAATCCTAGTCGACTTTAAAATTTGTTGTGGACGAAATTGCACTAGAATGTATTTTTCTCCAAGTTACTCAGTTTTTCTCTGTTAATCTTCATTCAACCATTGATCCATCCTCGTCTACCTCCACCTCATAAAGTGTGCAGTAACCACCCCTAATCAGCGCGTTATTGTTATAAGCTAAGGGCTTCGTCTCTGACCTGGCACTTCGCTATACTAGGAGTGAAGGTATTTTAATTTGGTTTAGTTTAGTATTTAGTCAAAACTCAACGGTGCCCGAATTTGCAACTTGTGTTGGGCAAGGCCGTGGTCTAGGCATCACGGAGTTTTCCTCCGTGGCATCCCAACAATTACTCCATTCACACACAGAAGAAGGCAATGGCAAACCACTTCTGGATCATCTGCCAAGAACGTATATGAACAGGTTCCAGTCCGAGAAAAGGATGGAAGGATCCTGTTCATATGGACCTGTCGTCAGACAGAACACTAAATAATAATAAGATGAGGTCGTCTAGCGGTTAGAACGCTGGCCTTGTAATCCTGGGGTCTCGAGTTCGATTCCCGGCGGTGCCCGAATTTATAACTTGTGTTGGGCAAGGCCGTGGTCTAGGCAACACGGAGTTTTCCTCCGGGGGCTTCCCCGGTTTCTCCGTGGCATCCCATTCACACACAGAAGAAGGCAATGGCAAACCACTTCTGGATCATCTGCCAAGAACGTATATGAACAGGTCCCAGTCCGAGAAAAGGATGGAAGGATCCTGTTCATATGGACCTGTCGTCAGACAGAACACTAAATAAATATAAAATAAGCCAATTTAGACGGTTCCTTCGTGGATTTCCGGATTACTGGAACAAACATTACAGAGCACTGTAATTAACACACTATGAATATTTTATACCCAAAACTAAAATTTTCGAGACTGAGTTATAAAGCAAACTTAATTTTTCTGTGTGTTAAAAACATACTTTTCGATCTGATCTATAATTTGATAATGGTTGAGATGAGAAATTCATTAATCTTTTTGAGAGGTGAAAGGAATCACATTTAAAACCTAGTCTTGGGCAGAAGGATAATATTAAGGTGGAGCTTAAACTCGTATAGGTAAATGGTAAGTATACGTACCACCTTTTTCACCTACATAAATTTGCATGTCGCTCATACAGCCTGTTTATTATAGGTTTGATTTGGTCGACATAATAAAGAGCAAATATTTTTCTAAAGTTAACTGACTTGTTTAATTTTTATTGGTTATGTGACGTGTGTTCTTGGAGGCAGGAAGTACGTCTGTAAACATCATTTGTAGTGAGTTTTGCCTTTAAAGGGTTAAATAGGGTTTGAAGTGACTCAGTATAGGATAGGTTTCTGTGAAAGGCTGTTATGTACAAGTTAATGAACGTGTAGGTTGCATAAAAGGTGGGACGGTTATGATCAGCTGAGTGACTGTCAGCTTCTAAGAGGAAAAATTTACTTCGTGGTGTTTGCCAATCGGTCAATTACATTATTAGGAATAACTACTCTGAGATGTTTTCATTTTATTGTCTGTAGTGTAAAAATGTTTTTTTAAATTTGAATTTGATTTAAATGTTCTTTACTACTAGCAACGTGAAGGTAGTGGTCTAATAGGGTATCTATTAGTATTTATAACTGGGCCAAGGACATTTATTTTGTATTTGCAGTGAGATTCTAACAAGAAGCTTGATCTCAGAGTCAGATGATTAACAACATACGAGTTTCCTTTCCTATATATTTTACAGTTTTATTACAAGGATTTTGGCATGGCCGCCTCTTTTAATTAATAGAAACAAGTGGCTTTCTTGAAGGACTGAGATTTTAATTTGAGTTTTACACAAACAACTTGCTAAAATACTAGTCTTTCAATACAGACCTCTGAAAACGTTTTCGTAAACTCTGATCACCGTTGTAATTCGACAGTAAATGTGATATATACTGATAATGAATGGATAATAAGGAATTGTGATGTTATAATTTAACTTAGTGAATTGGTTTTTTGGGCAAATGTATCTCACTCTGGATCTATAGATTTTGTGATGTTTGGTATTAGGTATGCATAATGACAATTAACACCTTAAATTAATTTTAATATATTTAAGAATTGGAAGTAAAGTTGGAAGAACGAGGCCTGTAGCTTGTTACAACGTGGTACGTTCACGATAAAATATATTCAACTCCGTATTTTGGTAAAGCTGATAGATCACTGTAGATCAAGTGTTTAGCTTTAACATTTTTTTAGGTTGTATCAGAAATAAACTAATTTTCACTAAAATTGAACGAATCGTCTGACGGTAAGAGGAAAAACTGAGGAAGGAAGAAATTTAATCCGCTACAGTTGGTAACAAACTCCGAACGACTCAGCTTCTAATCTAATTTATTTGATAGTATTTTGTGCAGGTTAACAATTCATCAGGTCCGAACGATTGTTAATACTTAAGAGACTTGAAATAAAAAACAAGAGGTAGTAATTCGTGGACCGAGGTAGGTCTCTCCGCAGCTGACAAAGAGGTGCCGTTGTACTTGAGATGACGAAATGCATCACGACATGCAGCTTATCTCCCGGTTCATTTGGTCAGCAACATTCTTGAAGTCTAGAAGCTGACCTTTCGTGACCTTTACGGCACTTTAATTACAGGCATCTTTATTCGACAGCACACCTTGATTAATGGATCAAAAATACATAATCCAGACCACTGACGATGGAATTATTTCATGACAGAAAACGAATTTAAAATTTGCATGTCTTTATCCTGGCATATCGAGGTATCCGTCCACATTCCGGAAGTTATAACCTGTCTTCTACAATAGATTTATAATAAGAGGTTCTTACATTTCGATTCATATTTGTGCGAAATGAGAGGGTGGATTACTGAAATGTTTTCTGAGGTTTGAAGACCAAAAAGACTGTATATCATATACTGGCGCATTTGCGAAAAGGTTATATTAATCTTTGTTTGTTAGTAACAACGTTAGATTTCTGTTATTCAGAATGTGATTTCCGTCACAACTTTCGGTGTACGATAGCTATGGGTCTATACATAAATCTACCCGAAATTGAAACATTAATTGAAGAGTAATTTTTAGAGTTTATACAATAATTATGACACAGTATCTCCAAACCTATTTATGAAATCAGGTAAAATGTGTTTCGATGCAATCAAAAAAGTCCTGTGTTCGTGATGATCTGGCTTCGATACGACCCAAAAATGAAAAACCGAACATTGCTGCTGAGTGGTTACAAGTTTTGTTTAGTGTTCGTGAGTTGTTTTAGGTTTCAGAGCTAAATAATTACTCCGTCGCAACAGGTAAATGCTACGATGAAGGCTGAAAGCTTTCCAAGAAAACTTCCTATCACATCGTTTATAATCATTCATCAACCCGTCATTATAAAATACCGGTAGCCAAAACCTCAGAGAAAGTGTCATTAACTGCACTAAGAAATGTACGCTCCGAAATGGTTTTCAAACGCTCCAGAAAAAGTTGCTAAATTGTTCCAGTGTAAGGAGTAGGTCTTTGTGAAAACGTAAATAATTTCAGGTTTATAGTATGGACGTTGTCTTAACCAGTTTTATAACTATACGCTTTTTAAGGAAGGTTCTCCCACATGGATTTAGGCAGAATTGATGTGGTTATAATAATTAATAGTTGAAATGAAGGAGTCGAAACACACAGGAGCATGAAACCTGTCCCCACTGGACAGCCCCGACCTTGAGTAATATTACACACAGCTGGCGTGTTTACAGGATAATTCAAGGCGCCTTTTTTAAAAAATACAGTACCGCTTAGCTATCCATAATTATGATACCAATATTCTTTTATTAATTACACTAATCTACCAGTGTTGAGTTTATTGTTAAACTATTGCAATGTTATAGCAGTTAGTTGGAGTCATTCCTCGAACGTGTGTCAACTGTCACGCAGCCTCATATAGATCTTTGTACATTAATTTGCTTACGTAGTCTAGTACGCTTTTCCGTTGTAATATGTTAAATTTGGGATTTGAGGTTTTCAGGGCGGTGAGTCTGAAGATGGCTGTCTTCTGGGTTTGTCGCGCGGTGTAGTCTCGTAGAAGGTTACCGATTCATCGCCATGATGATGGAGGCAGAAACGTCCTTAAACTTCTACCAGACTACACGTCGTAACAAACCCAGAAGACAGCCATCTTCATGTTAAATTTAGAAAGCAGGTAAAATAGTACAATGTACGAAAATAAAGACACGGTAGAATCATCACAGAAGTTTTATCTATGATTTTGGCTACGTCTTAGACGTGTGGTTAGGTTATTTTGTGTTGATCTTTGCATTGTTTTTGTTGTAAATCCTCGTTGTTTGTTCACTGTATTATATTTTATTCCGGCGTCATCAAATGAGCGTCTTCCGGACACATAATAGATCATGACACCGTACCATCAAGGAACCACAAAGAATACAAAGCGATGATAAACACAATATAACCAGATAGCCAAGACGTCAAAGCATGGATAAGAAATATCTGAATATTTTACGCTATTTTATTGTGTTGTATTTTATCTATTTTGAATTTAACATGTTACAACGTATTTACACTTGAACGCGCACTGGACAACATAAGCAAGGTAATGTGTAGTGGCTCCGATAACTTCCTTATACTTATTAAGTAGTGACTGCAGAGATGCACTGTAAATAATTCAGTGGTTCAGTAGTAGACTACAATAACCACTCGTAGAGGTGTGTAATGAGTGACGTTGTAGTGGAATTATAATTTTACGATAACACAAGAGGATGGCAAAGAACGACCTCAGAGCTGTATGTGCTGAGTAAGTGGGGTATTGGTACATAGAATATCTCATAAGTCAGAGAAGTAACTTCAGTTGGATCAAATGTTTTATAAGATTTGCGTAAAAGCATTGATTAAAAATATACCTTGGTTCGATGAAGTCATGCATCGTAGCTCACATTACATTGTCCGTTATACTAAGATGAAGCTAACCACAGGGAAATGCCGATTTATTTTCATAATCTAGAAGCAATGCAATTGAATTATAAACAAAGTATGCCATTAAATAATTAATGTCGGGGGCAGTTCGAATTTTAAATAACAGAATCATAAATAAACTCTATAATAGCTGTATATAGTTTTAAATCAAGTTCGAGTACAATAAAAAGGTGTATGATCCAAGATAGTTCAGTGACTGGCTGCAGGCTGGAACAGGTTTGATTCCCGGTAGGGTCTCTGTGGTTTAGGAGTCCCCTGTTCGTCGCCATTCTGTGCAGTCAGAGATCTGCCCGGTCTAATGCTAGTGAGTTATAATTTATATCTTAATTGCGTCATGTTTGTGTTTTATTGATACAATATTTTATTTTCCGTCTATACACAAACTTAAAATAATGTTGTTTAAAATTACTTAAAATTATAACATTCTCAGTAGATACTGCATCTTGTTACATTTTTTGTATCGACGACATGTTTCAATGTGTATTACATCATCATCAGGTCTATCAATTTTAATATATTTTAAAAACTGTTGTACATCTTGCGTTGCGTTTACTGATTAATTTGATTTGTTTAATTTTAAGTTTTTGTCTCTTCCTCTTGATTTGGAGGTTGTGCTTGGATGTTTTATATCGGGTTGTAATTGATGTGTTGTGTGTCCGATATTAAGAGACTGTTGACTGCAGTGCACACATCAATTACAACCCGATATAAAACATCCAAGCACAACCTCCAAATCAAGAGGAAGAGACAAAAACTTAAAATTAAACAAATCAAATTAATCAGTAAACGCAATGCAAGATGTACAACAGTTTTTAAAATATATTAAAATTGATAGACCTGATGATGATGTAATACACATTGAAACATGTCGTCGATACAAAAAATGTAACAAGATGCAGTATCTACTGAGAATGTTATAATTTTAAGTAATTTTAAACAACATTATTTTAAGTTTGTGTATAGACGGAAAATAAAATATTGTATCATATTGTACTAGTAAGTTACTATGTTTCTTCCTTGGTGTTAAGAAGGCTGGAGCTTTACTTCTACTCAGATGTCAGGTGTGGAACATGCAGAATTTTCGTGTTTATTCTTGGTTGATTTAAAGATGATTTTAGTTCCTAAGATTAAATAGCATCTAATTATATTGAAGTGAAAAGAATTTAAAATGCTCCAGAAGGAATCTGACCGACCTAATTTAAGTCATTATCCCCGGCTTTGACTACAAGAAAAATCTGAGCTAGGATCTTACGTCGACGCCGGTATTCAAACCCGTGACCTCTCTAATACGAAGTATGAGTGCTGATTACTTCACTCTGGTGTTTTTGGTAGTAAACGTAGAACTTTAGTTCCATCTACGCTATATTTCTACATGCTGTGATACACTAACAATATTATTTGCTACCATATGATATTATTAAAAAGTTTAAAGCCATATCGTACTGTTGGAGGCTGTATTGATTCTCAGCTCCTCTGTACTGGGTGGTGTAAAGAAAGTTCCCATGTCTTATATTGAGTTTGGTCCTCGCCGATGTGTTACACGTAGGATTTATTTCGTTCTAAATGTAACTTAGTAGTTCAAATCTCAAGGGAAGAAGAACGATTCGTAAACAAACTGGATGCATTTGTTATAACGTTATAAAAATGATCTGTCATGCTTTTCAGTGTGATGAATTTAGTTTGTCGCATTATAATGAAAACAGAGCACGGAAACTCTGTAATCGAGTTTAAATTGGCTTGATGACGTTGATGATGATTCTGGAATTTGTGGTGTAGTCACAGTTAAATTCGTATTCATGAAAGCAGCAGGGAAAGACCGCTTGTCGTTCGTAAAAAAAAAAATGCAACCGAATCTGACATAAAACCTTCGTGGAGTGTAAATTCTTATGTACTTGCCGGAGCATGGAAATGGTCCTTAAATTCTTCTGTAACGGTACAGATACTTTATACAGCTCCTAGGATGCAAAGCGTAAAATAGAGACATTAATTTGCTCATAATGTTTGTGTGTATAAAAAGCGTATGATAAACCATATTAACTAAGGTGGTTTAGACTACCATTTTACTGTCCCAATGTTCTCAGCGAGATCTTCTGTTCTATGATCACCGGACTCCTTTTGGTTTGGTTTCCATTCGATGAAAAATATTTCTCATTGGTTACTGAAGCTAAATTGGTTATGTTTCGATAAATGCGAAAGAACAAGGCTGAAGCCACTGTCCATTGTGGTATTTCTTGTGTAGGATGAATCCTGTTATGAAATTGATCCTGTCTAAATTAAGGCAAACGTGGAATGTTAAAAAGGCTTCGACCTGAGGGCTACCGTCTTTTGGAATGTTGCCCCGTTCAGTCTCGTAGAAAATGACCGATGTTTCAGTGATGCTTACTGCCTTGGAATGAAATCTTTGCTGTCCGATATGGACCGCACTCTAATTTGTCTCATACAATATATTTTAATAGGATTACTTTATTTCCTTGTTTAAATAAATCTTGTTCATCTAATCTTCGGGCTAATCGCGCGTTGAGCTACCTTAAAAAACTTCCAACCTTCCAAATATCACAAGCCTCTTCGTTACATTATGACAGTCGGACGTAAAAATCTCACGATAGAGCATGCTGGATGGATATTGAACTGAAATCTTCTCGAGTGATCAATTCTGTCAGCGTAGAACCTCATTCCATATCTTACATACACGGGTCGTTGCATTCAGTCGCCGTGAAAGAGTAGAAGTATAACATTTTATTTTAGGATTTGATATTTTCACGTCAGTGAGTCTGAAGATGGTTGTGTTCTGGGTTGTTGTGCCGTGTAGTCTGGTAGAAGTTTACCGACGTTTCAGAGGTCATTGCTACCTCCATCATTATGGCCGTGATGACGGAGGCAGTAAGGACCTCTGAAACGTCGGTAAACTTCTACCAGACTACACGGCGCAACCACCCAGAACACAGAAATCTTCAAACCTTTTCAGTAACAGAAGATGATTTAGCTAATCAAAAACGTCTCTGTATTTATGGTAGCCAAACCCAACAGTGGACCAATCTTCGTGTAGTATAACAGATTATCATCTTCATAATCTGTTTTTCTCAAAATAAATATCTGACATTAATGCTTGCCTTCGTATCTGCGAATTTTCCTTCGTAGAAAGAAAAGTACAAAACTCTTTCTAATATCACGCAGTTTAATCCAGCGGTAACGATCTGGCCTTTTATTTGGAGGTACTCAGTTCGAATGTAGGCTTCTTACTGTCCATGTTTAATAATGTTTGTCATGGCTTTCCTCTGTCTGTTTCGGATAGTAAAAATATCTTCAAATAGCAACGACCAACGAAATCCGTACCTAGACTCTGCAGTCTTACCATTAAAATTTAAACAATATTCTTAATGACTCAAGATTATATAAAATCATTAAAATTCACAACTCTTTAAATATCATTAGACTTTACACAACTTCTGTTAAAATGACGTTTTTAAATACCTTATACATGAATATAATCTTCCTCTTCATGAAATTATTCACCTCCTCTGACTGTTTAACTCTGTAACGGTGTGTATTTTTTCCTGTGGAACATTTGCTGGTGTGCAGGGAACACCTTATAATTTATTAACCTCCGATGACATGGAATCGCAAACACGTAACTTTGTGATAGGACGCTAAGGACCTGGCATGGGTACATGGCGGCAATACAAAGCAATTCCAAGTCAAAACAGCCTCCGGCGAATGTATTCTGAAGCACCTGACAAGTGGACTGTCCCTGACCGTCCTTGCTATGTCTCACAGCTGTAGCGTAGCCCGCTGGCACGTCTTCAATATTAAAGACTGTGCAAACCCGACTCCATGGTGCATTATCAGTCGCTTTGCTGGGAAAGAAACCAGCTCAGAATTTTTTCAGCAAAACCCTCAATACGTGTTTCATATATGACGAAAGAGACTCATAGTTTCACAGTCACATTAAACAGCAGGTCAAAGTATAATTTGGTTTTCTGTTAGAAGATGAGAAGATTAAAACTTCTGGACTTAATCGTAGCACGAAATTCGCAAATATGCTCTTAATCTTATAATATTTTTATTTTTCTTTTAACGACGAGTAACCATGTTCGAACCAAGTTAAAGTGTTTGTGTTAGGCTAAAGACCTGCCCCCCTATCGGCTGAGTCATTGTTTTCTTGAGAGCGTCTTCTCTGTCTTGTGTTAATCTGTTAATAAGGCCGATCCACTTTAATCCAAATTACAAATATCATTATTGATTCTGCCATTATAAAAGCACAGTCTTTCGAGAGAAATACATGGGGCGTACAATAATAAGAGGCAATGTTAATAAACCTCGTACGTTAGGATTTACCTCGAGGCCTGTACACACTATCAGGTCTTCAGGTTGCTTGTAGTAAGAGCGGAGTATGGCTTTAATGCCAGAGACATCATCTAGTTACATGTTATTTGCGTAAAATTTTCTAAATTTTGACTGTCTGTAGATCCTTACCTATATTTAAGTTTTGACATTACTCATCGGATTTCGATGATATTTTGTATTGGTGGTCTGTACTGAGACCAGGGAATGTAGGGTGTGTCTTGCTAGTTCGTGAAAAAGTGGAGGATAATATATTTTAGAGATGTCAGTAGCGGAGCTGAGGCATTGGACGTGTCGTATCATCAAGCAGACAGAATTATAATTGTCGATCCAATGTAACACTTAAATTACATAACATTATAACCAAACTTCTATATATATTTTTTTAACAAGTCAGTGTTCATTGCAAATAATGCACATCTTTAAACTTAAATATTAGTGCGTTATACAACTTTAATTAAAACATTCTCCGATATGATACGCGTATTTTATGTTTAACAAAATACCAGGAATAAATATTTATTTCTGTGAAATGAGGCATTTTAAATCGAAGAACGCATTTGAAATGTACGTGTTCAAACTCCGGAGTTAAGAGGTCGTTACCTTTTTAATCTAGCTTTTGAATTAACTAGCTGCATTGCAATTGTTCATGAATCCCCGGTATACTTCAAAGTATTGAGAGACCTATAGCAAATAGGTGAATGTACCTCAGACATCCGCTCCTGAAATGCTTCCGGTTAGAGACTGTAATTTCTAAGTTAATAGCCGCGCTTTGGTGAACCGGAAAACCAATAACCTTTATAATATGAACGCAGAGGTATATAATCGTAACAGTCCAGACCCAGTTATACCAAGTATTAAAATGTCTTGAAAGATTGATTAATATGTAGAGCTAGACCACTGAAATAATAATAAGACTTATTGGATTTTCTGATATTAATCGGAAAATTTGCGTAATTAGCAGCTACGTCCTTTAGGCTGTGTGGTTCAGATGGACGTAGCATCTTATAAAGCTAATAACAGAATTCTTCGGATGTGGAGCAACAGTGAGGGTAACGGTATTTTGGGTGGCGATTATTTCGATATTTTCAGAATTAATAAAATTGTCAGGTCGCTAAAATCGACTTGGTTGTAATTTCTCACATACTGCTGTTGCAAAGGGGTGTCGCCGAGTTTTGGTATGGAACCTCTTGGAATGAGATCAAAGACGAAGATGGGATAGGAACAGACTATGACGACGTGAACTGTAATAATCTGGCTTGACGTGTGTTTGTTGATTGATATATTTTAACGGGATAGAACGTCCAGCGATTTGGTAGTATTCACAATGTTACTTACAATAATTATGAACAAATTTCACGGTTAAGTTGTTATTATTCTTGTGTTGGAATTCTTGCGTCTCAGACTGACTGTGCAGACAGAGTTCTTTGCGGTTTTACACAGAACGTGCAGTAAAATGTCGCGATAATGACTTAAAACAAGCCACGTTGTTTCATTTCAAAATTCGTGATTTATAATCGTCTTTCCATTTGACGCTATATAACTTGTCTACTTGAAATATACCAAGAAAGACAAATATCACTGATAAATCATAAAATATGAAAATAATAAGTTATAACTTACTTTGTCATTGTGTTTACTTAGTTAAGTTAGTTGATGAGTGAAATGTTATGGTTATGCTCTTCATTAAACATAAAATCTTGTCTAAAGAGTATGTTTTTAAAATTGTGAATCTGAACAGGTTAGAGGGTCTAATCCCTCGTTGTAGTTAATTGGACATTTTGTTTTTAGGTCCTGTTTTTCTAATAATCATTAATTTCGTTGAATAACGACTTAAATTGCCTTTGATCACGAATAAAAGGTGTATATTTCAAACTTAAAATCCGTGGTCACTTAAGCCACTTTCCTTTTCAAGGACATATGAGTGCGTTAGTACCGAAATGGGTAATCAATTAAGTGGTAAGCCTATAGGCGATGAAGCGCCTGCGGGTTCCTGACTAGTCTCCCAGATGTCACTGCCTGTTGTAAGATTCAAGTGCCTTCTTCGCGTTGTTTATCCTACGCGCAAGCATGTACCGTTACGTATTTTATAGGTTATGTAGTCATCGAGACTCGCTCGCTCCACAGCCGTGTAACAGCTTCTGTTGATGTTCCACATTTTGAAATGACCAGTCACGTGACTTAAGTGGCGTATGTTTGGTTCTGCGAAATCTGCGTTGAGCAATGTGATTTAATATCACGCGCTGCGCTGTGACCAGTGACAAGATTGTAATGTAGTGTTAATTAATGATGTAAAGGATGAATACACTTTCTCAGAATTCAATTCTAGGAACGGATAAATGGTTGAAAGACTTCATCTCTCTCAGGGCTTCTTAATCCGTTAAAACAAGTTGTTTCGTTCAGAATCACTATTCTTGTCAGCTCTGGACGTAAACCTGATCGTTGTTTAACAGCGTCTGTGAATTGGAACTTCCGGTCAACTTCCTTCATTTAATTAGGCACGTTCGCTACTCTGTGGAGCGTCTAATGAAATCGCTTCGTCCGCCTGTCTGTCGTACGTATAAAGCAACTCCAGAATGGATAAACCGGTATTGATTAAATTTGATATTGAAGAATTTTACACTAAATATGTGGAATAATTTCAAATTTTCTTTGGATCAGACAATTTCAACGACAACTTTACATAAGAGCATAAGATTTTCTTTATGTGGGATTATGACACTAGGTTATTCTCCACGAAAATAAATATTTTGTTGCTTGAGAAGACGTTCTCATCAGTTAAAAAGAGCAGAACGTCCTATTCATTGCCTCGGAAACATCAGTGAACTTTCACCAAACTGCAGGGCGCAACAACTCAGAAGAAAGCCATCTTGATTGATTTTAGGCCGCCTTGAAATCAGATTTGTATTCAATTAATTTAATGTTCTGTTACAAAACGACTTTGAAGCATTGACCTGTGTTTAACAAGTCATTCAGAATTTTTTCCCCACTTCAACAGTAAATAGTGACGAATTATTACTGATCACTTCTTCGTTCAATATACAATTTTAATCTCTCAGAAATTTTAACATCGTGTCAAACTAATAGTGAATGTTTGCACGTAAATTTGTTTGTATATTATAGGGGATGAGTTTTTCTTAGTCATAATTATTCAATTTCGTGAACAGCGTTTCTTAGATGTAATCTCGAAATGACAGATTGTAGTCAGTTTATTTCTCTGTTTATTTAATGTATGAAACCACCTAACGAACGTGGCTATTAGGTGTTATACACCTACAAGTGTTATAATCTTACAATCTATTGTTTTTAAACTAATGGATTTACAATTTAAGAGAATCAGAAGAAATAAACTTTAAAACTATGCATCCAAACTCTTAAGCAAGCAAAATCATGTTCTATAAACATGAGTGTCTTCTGGGTAGTTGCGGTGTGCAGTCTGGTAGAAGTTTACCGATGTTTCGGAGGTATTTATTGCCTCCATCTTCAGAGCGCAACAAACCACAATAGAGTCATCTTTTTACTACTCGTTGTAAAAACTGAGATCTCGTATTCTCATTCTGTCTCCGTCAGTTCGGTTATTGACATTATTTTTATGGAATAATAGTAATAATAATGGCTAAATTTAATTTAGTACAGTAATAATAGAAAATAATAATAATAATTCCAAAAGTTGAGGTTAAATAACAAGCACACTTCCTTGATACGTGATTCTTTGCCTGTAGGACCTTAATTTTGGCTATGATTTCTCGTGGATTTCCTCAGTCTTCCTCACAAATTCAAGGAATAACGGTTCCCTTACAAAGCTTTTGTAGTTTATAATTTACCGCCATCTTCCATGCAGGGGTCACTTAAGACGCATCTTCGTGTATTATGAGGATCTTAGATGAACCTAACTTGAAACCGCTTGAGTGTCGTGTGTGTACAAATTCTGTAGGGCGTAGGCGTTGCTGGCACCCGCGTTACATAACTGATGTCCTTTCGTGTGAACTCCTGACAAACCTGGGAAACAAAAGCCAAGAAAAATCTGTCCGTCTTGGCAAACGTGTGACTACAATTTGAAGCCAATAGTGTAGGCTATTATGTCAACGTGTCACTTTGATTGTCTTGCCAATTAATTGTAGGCTGTAACTTTGCAGACCACCATCGGCTTTAAACACTTGTTACAAACATTTCATCAAGACGATGCAACCTCTCAGTGGCGAATCCTGGTTTATAAGTCAGGGTAGGTTAGGTCGTGCGGAAATACAGTATTACTAAATCTCCCAAGAACACAAAAAAAGTGCTAAGGTATTTGAATAATTCAATTCTTTATTATCAGCGCGTCGCCTATTACAGGTGCACCAGAAGAGAATGACCGTGGAGGAAATTAATTAATACGTAAAGGCATCTTGCTACTGAATGCATCAATATCTTTGTAATGATAATTTAATTAAATTAAGTCAGATAGATTACAAGGAGACGAAAGTATTTAAAACAGACAAGGAACTAAATCAGAGAATTTATAAAATTATAATGATAACGCATAGTAAATGGTGAATGGAGGAGAGGAATATGTATACATTTATATTTGATGTAATTAATATTTAATATATATGGATGATAATAATAATAACAACAACATGCCTACGTCGTGTTGCATAGTGAAAAATTTCTTTTACATTCCTCCAATTTCATTGGTCTAGCCAGATCGGAGCATTTGACACTGCATTCTGTAGGCTTCCACCATCATCAGGTCCTATCGCCCTGATGATGGAGGCAGCAAGAAGCTCTGAAACGTCAGTAAACTTCTACCAGACTAAACGTTGAAACAAATGGGAAGATAGTCAGCTTCAAAAATAATAACGCTTTGTCATGTTCTTGCCATCTATATTCCGTTGTTCAGTTATCGTAACGAAAGTACGTTAACAGAACAAATTATGGCGCTGCCTGTTACGTATTCTTGTGAGTTTGTTACGTCCTGGTTCTTAGATCCAAATATTCTTACGAGAACTTTATTCTCGAGTGTCTGCAGTCCTTAGGATGAGATTCAAAGACTTAACCATCATAAAGAAGATGGTTTCTGTACTCCATGAAAATAGTAGAAATATAGTCACACTGCCAGAATGTGTTATCAGCATCATTACCACCAACGTTCAGGCTACTGAACAAAGCATAGTCTGAGGTCAGTTAAATTAAAATGTTTTATTTGTTAGAACTGACACTTCTAACTGTGCGGTTGGTGTTGTCAGCAGAAGCCAGTGACTAATTTATCATAATCAGGCTGAATTTCGACGGGTTCATTCTGCACCAGGCAGGACGTGAGGCGTGTGAAGTTTACTGATAACAGAACACAACACGAATTTGTGATAGCAAGCATTTGTTAGTCGTTTTAATATTTCAATTGTTGGGGGGGAGGGACGGACGGACGGACTGACTCGTTCTTCGGAACGGTAACATTTAAAAGATTTGCGCTGAAACTTCTATCGAAATTATAAAATTATTTCTTATTTCATTATCCTAGAAATACTTTATTTGTGAACTGTTTTAAACTGGTTATTAACAGATGTGGCTGACGTCTGAATTGCTGCGCTATGTTGAGGTTTATCGACGTTTCGGTGGTGCTTACTGCCTCCATCGACAAGATAACGAGACTTAATGATGGAGGCAGCAGGCACCTATGAGACGTCGGTACCAGATTATCTGTTGCAATATCTCAGTAGACAGCCATCTTCGTACTAGACTCTGTGAGAACCTGAGATCTCATTGGCTACGTTTAAACTGCAATTGTATCATTCTGTAACCACGACGATGAATATGGGGGTTCATTAATTGCATTAACCCCTTGACAGATTCTTATAAACTTTGAAATGAGTTAATGAAGACCTTTTCTGTACATTAATTACGCAAATATGCTATTCTGTGAATATCCTTCCTCCATTTTTTAAACAACTTACGTAAATGTAATTACGTCAACCTTGAAGTTCTGCTGGCAGTAATTGGTCTGCGCTTAAAAATTATCAAAATGCACGTTATCTTTTTATAAAAAAACAATTTATCTATGCTAATACGAACACCATTTTCATTTTAGTTCTATGGTACATTCTTCGGCGTTTTAATGATGTTCTTTTAAATTACGAAAAAATTTAATACGAATAAGATGTCCGTAATTTTAGTATTTAAATGCTTTATTTATAATTTTGATTTTTTAATGAAACATTAATAAATTAAATTTGGTGACATCACTCTCGAACTAGTGGTACGTTTCCTGCACGATTTTACACGTTTATGCTCACAACAGAGCATCAGACCTAGAAACAAAAGTTTTCCATTTTTGGATGTGTGTAGATGTGACATGTTGAACAGAGCTCATACTTTTATCGCAGAATATTCATCCTGAAGCCATGTTGGTATTTTTGTTGAAATTTTGTGAAAATGACGCCTGATGGCGGTGAATATGATCACATTGTAATTTCTGATTTTATGTTGTCTATAAAATATCATGGACTTGATCAATTATTTTTCATAGCGATGATTGCCCGAATTTGAATGAGAGAACATACGAACGGTAATAGACACAGGCAGGCCGTTATTTGGGTTCCGTATAAGGAACGATGATGCTTTAGAACTGAAAGGAAGAGAATCATTTGCTTCTTATAAATGACAAGTTGTCGACGTTCGCATAGATTATGAGATATGTGGCCTGCATTATGGCCGTGATAGCCCGACGTCTATAAGGAAAGGACGATTCGGGTTTAGCAGTGACTGAACCTCGTGTGACAAAGATTTGTGACGGAACCATATTTTTTTCAATCCAGCTTTCTCATTAAATTCTTAAAGTTATGTCTCACACTTTTTGTACTATTCCAATTTACAGTAGGTGAACGTTTGTCTTCTGTTTATTTTCCGAGTCTTTAATGCGATGATAATGATGACGTTGATGATGATAGTGTGTTATTTTGCGGTGCTCCAGGCACTTTCGTGTGCAACTGTTCTCTTAAATCTGGCCGTCATTAGCATTATCTCAATAAAAGTGTTATGTCAACTGCTGGTAGCCGAAGGGTGGATTCTCTTCCTTGCAAATGATGAGGTTACTATGATAGCTGATGATGATGATGATGACGGCTGGTACAGTGAACCTGCAGTTTCATGTGGAATCAGAACCATGGTGTTGCAGATACTGGAGACTCATTATATCAACTGTTAAATAACATATTTTCTTCTAAAGAGTTTTGACGGCGGTAGATTACAATTAAAATTATTAATTGTCCAGTGACAGCGACTATCTCTGTCTGAGGGACCCAACAGAGTAGGTACCTCTCACCTGAAGACGGAGACAGTACCGGCCTCCGAAACGTCGTGGGTTTTAAAGAATATACGATGGAAAAAGTCCTGACAATGAATAATTTTAAACATATTTTCTTTTACTCTAATAGAAGGCATTTATTAATGGGGTGTGGAAATTTCCTCAGAAAAAATTTCAAAACAAGATAGGGGAAGTAACACGAGGACTCAGAAAACGGTGTAATGATTTTCATAATTTTTACTTCTGACAAGTTCATATTTGAGTGATAAGACGGACAGCGAGATGGATAAAAGAGAGTGATTTCACGGGATGCTTAGCAGCAGATGGATCTTATTAATAATTAGTGTGGGACAAGAGTTAGTTTTTACGATTACGGTATTAAATATTCAAATTCCGTGAAAGCAAGACAATTATGGATCAGCTGTGTGACTTAAATTTTCAAGAATGTCTCTCCGGCATGGACTCAGGTAGATTGATATATTGAACTTTCGGATTCCACGAGAACTAACAGCCAGTTACGCAGAGAAGTTCGTTCGTTAGTTTGGTAGGTAGATTTGTCGCCAGGAAGTTCTTACAGGTGGGTAGATATTTAAAGTACCGATGCTTGGGTTGACGTTAATACGTTAGACTGTTAATTAACAGCTGTGACTAGTGACATACTTGGGTTGTTAGTTACTATGTTAAATTAATTTATTCGGCCTGGTATTCATTTAAAGTCAAGTAAAGCAATGCTGTTCCGCTACACGCCATGAAGGCTGTTTGAGGAGAGGATTGTGGAAAATAGGGGTCAGTGGTCAGTGTCATGCCCCGGTCACATTCCCCCCCCCCCCTCCCACAACGGTGAAATGAGTTGGCTACGAGACTGGGTGGCCCCAGATGTGGTCTCGACGCAGATGTTAAAATAATTCATTAGAAACTTACGCATATTAAGATAGGTAAATACTTCGAGGTTGACATTTTCTGTACTGAACTGGACTTATGTCATGTGGACGTCGTTTTTCAGCTCTAAAAGCCTCTGGTGTCATGCAGCGTTGAGTACAGACATCAATAATTTTTAACTTTTCCGTGTGTTTGCATGAAGAACAGTCAGGCAGCAGCCACTCGGAATTCCTCGAGACCTGCTCTGTCACCAGCCTAGATGCAGCCAGAATAACAGAGCGATATGAATGCCAAGATGTTTCCTGCATGCTTAGAAACACAAAGCTCATGTGGGATACTGCACTCGGTGCCCCAGACCTCTGTCTACTCCTACGGAAAATTTTGACGCATTTACGTTGGATATTTCAAACTTTCTGAGGAGTCATGACGTAGTTTGTACCTCACTTAATATTATCGACCAGTATGACCCTGACTCCTTTGGATCTCCTATCACCGATTATCACGGTAGAATATCCAGCAATGAGCTTCGTATTTCTTAAGTCCTTAGATTTGGAGCTCGGATATTCTTATTAAAATTCCTTAATTTTACATAGTCCTCAAGAAAATACTATCAGAGAACTTTAAAAGGGAGAATTTTGCATCCATCTTGTCATTTCAATAATCATAATTATGTTTGGCACTCTATAACCTAAACAGTTTTTTATTATCATAAAGTAAACTAAGAATTAATAGTGCCTGTAACTTATCTGTGAGAAACTTTACAACTGAGTTAATATTGTAAAAAATGACATTTCTTTAGAATCTCTTATAAGCTCTGTACTGAGCTCTTTGGTGTAGTAACTTCCTTCAGTAATCGATAGTCGTTCGACTCACCTTAGAATCTACACTGTCCGTATGGAACCGGAATGTGTTCACAACACCAGACCTCACGTAGCTCATGAGTCCACATTCGTCTTCAGACGGATGCCTTTACTATCCATTACTCATTGACGAGTTATTTCTGATGTTATCCTCCCGCTTAAGCGAATATCCTGATTAGCATCCAGAATGTCTCTAATTGGATTCTCTGCTCCGAGGTCAGTTATCATGACTGAGATTGTCTTGGAGTTTTCCATCGAAATAGGTTACAATTGCTTCTTTCAATATCCTTCCCAACGCGTCATCTAAGTATTCGTATGTAGTTGAAGAACGTTGTTAGGTGAACAAATAAACGTAATCTGCCTAATAATTTTCGTCAGCATGAAAGTTTGCGTTCTGTGGGAATGTTAGGTATTTGAAAGATGAACTTCCCACATCTTGCTTCAGTGTAAACAAACTGACCACGACAGAACATTGCGTCACGGAGAATGCCACTCGAATATTTCAATGCTGGAGACTTCAACGCACGAGTAGCACAGGAACCGTACGGCATTGCAACACAACACCAAGAAATGAACCGGAGACCTTATGTCACGGCATATGGTAACAGATATCTACCACATGCTGTCTGATGCTGAGTGTGTGTCAACGACCGCGATGCACATATGAGATTCTTCTGATTTTGGCTTCGCCAACTGTGTAGTCGAGGCTTTCAGAAACGTTCTTTGCGTATCGTACTTGGCTCCAGTTTCAATCAAAGTCAACCCGCATTCCTTGAGCCTTTCCTTCTTCACAGAGACTGATGATCATGTATATAAATATTTGTCCGTCGCTAATAACATCTGATCCGCAGACAGTGTGAACGTTACGTAATAGGAAGACCGAGTTCCGTGTTTAAATTAGCAGTCACAAATAAATGATATCGGTTTAAACTTCTGAGCTGAGGGAACTTCAATACAAGTACTGGGAGCGATGTCTGTTAAAGGTTTACATTTATTATAAAGAACATTGTGTTCTTGGAGGTGTTGAGATCGCCTCTCGAGCTTCCAACTTATTTGGCCGTTTAAGCTAATGGAATCTTGACATTTTATGTTCAAGATGCTAACTGATGTACTGACTCTCTGGTAACACAACCAGAGATTCAAACACCGCCGATACAAAATCTTAACACAAAACCTGCTTAATTAGATTCGTCTGAATACTATCCTAGCATATGTCTTTGGAATATCCTCCTTTACAGGAGTATTTTCCACTAAAGTAGTATAACAAGAAATGATTAACGATTGTGAAATAGAACTGCATTTTAATGTGCACCGACCACAAGCTGAGAACCCATCTCTGCACTGAGTGCAGCCTTAGAATGCGCCCATTAAGCAACCATCTAAATTGTTACCACTCAATGAGTGTCAAATTATTGAGGACCTGTAAATATGAGTGGCCCATTGTAGTTGTGGCGAAGTAACGAGGTTTGGTTAAGAGCAATAACGAACTATAGTACCTGCAATGTTAACCTAATTTCTAGTTCGGCTGTTGTTAGGCGGCTGGCGTCTTGCTTGTAAGACAAGCTTTGAAATATTCATTTGCGAATTTGTAAGTCAGGTATCTGCTTGTCGGATGATCAGACAAACAAGCTTTTTTTTTTTACAATTTATACGCAGTTAACAAAATTAAGTTAACACGTATAGAAAACCATAGGAAGCGAATTTCGACGGAATGTGTGTAGCGAGGTAACCAAATATATTGTTGAACTCTAAACCTCTAGGCTGATTTGTTGTGGAGAGCCAGAGAGACAGCTAGAGACAACATTTTGTTGTCGGTGCTAGCCGTGAAGTAATGAATTTCATGAAAAGTTTCTGCGGAGTGAAATATTTCGATTATGTTTATTGATGGTAGAATATTACCGTGCGTTACTCAACATTTAACACTGAAACAGTTCGCTAAAGTGTGTGTCTAAATGACGCACGAAGTAAATTATCTTTTCTGTTATAAGGATATAAATAAATCTTGGCGTTTTAAGTTATTTCCATAAGCTATTCTTAATATTTGTATTTCAGCATTGATTGATCTCGCTGGCTTGTTTCCAGCCCATTACATGGTCGTATATCTAAGTTTGCAGCCCTGTGTTGTCCAGTGCCTTTATGATGATTTTAGTGAGTCCCGTTAAACATCTTAAACGTCCACACTTTCGGAATTAATTCTGTATTGGAACAGGCCACAAGACGTAATCCGTGAGCGTTGTGAAACAAGCATCCTACTATTTGTAAAGTGTGATGGATCCCTCTCTCATATCTACAATCAGTTTTATTCAGTCATTGAAGCTTCCGTTGTCCCACGCATAAAAGCCTGTTGCAATGAGAATGCAAAGAATTCCTTGTGAGGGAGATAATTTTCTCATCCATATCTTGTGGTCCAGCAGACCGAGCCTAATGCAAATTCGCTGTAACGAATCCTTCTAGTTGCTAGATAATTGTCACCCTCTCTCACCGCATGTCTTTTCCTTTCTGAAAAAATTTCCTTTCTTTTTAGAGAAGAACAATTTCTGAAATACCTTTAGCATGTAAAATCAGGTTTTCACGGTTACCATAAAATGACGATTTCAATAGAAACGCAGGTTACCTCTAAAACGCAAATAATCAGGATTATGGCTTCAAATCGTACACAAGATTTTCGCTGCCTCGTAGAAGAAACGGGGGGTCCCCTATTGAAATTTTTCAGGTGTAAAGAATGAAGAATCAAAGGTGGCCATGCATTTTCTCTTGTCGTCATGGACAGGATATACAGAAATAATGTAAACACACAGTATTTGGAAGATCTATCCCATTGGTGGTTAAATGGAGGATGAATGGACAAGAATCGTGAGGGATAAATGACACTTCTCAGCTACATCACGACGACAAACTGAATAGGAGACATTATTCGAGACTCTTCCTTTAAAGAAAGCTATTATTTTCCTTTATCCCAGAAATTTTCAGCGCTTAATGGTTTCCAGTTTTGGTACAAAATATTTAGAAAGACTTAGGAATATATAGGAAGGTACAGTTGAATGGGTTTCACAGTTAATTCACGTTTAAGTACTGAAATACAGGGATTAGACCAAAGGCGATCATCTAAAAGTGCCTCGAACAAAAACATGTTTCGATTCTCGCGATTTCTTTAAATTGCCTGTTTATAATATGCGTGAAGTGACGAACTGAAGGGTGGACTAGTTATTTTTTTTCTCTGTAGGGGAAGGGATGAATCTGACCACTCGGATTAATCTAATTCTAACGTTGAAGCTGAATGGAACTTTACATCCACCTCATTAAGAAGTTGAAGGGCCTATTTTATGCTAATCTCTTAAGATACTGTAGATGCGTCATATTGTGATTTATAAGTATTAAAAATATATTAAAATTGGCCGTCAATCACAATATAAGATAATTAAAAGATTAAAATATCATTTTACGTTCCTTATCGAGTACTCGATAAGGAACGTAAAATGATATTTTAATCTTTTAATTATCTTATATTGTGATTAACGGCCAATTTTAATATATTTTTAATATTTTTAATGCTAATCTCTTACTTAATAGACTTAAGAAAAATGTAAATAGTCGCTAAATATAGCGTCCAGACCGGCTTCGAGATTCACTCTGTCTTCTTACCAGTGGGGGTTACGTGACCACATCATGAATCCGACCACAAGCCTCCATCTTTTGTTGAAGGGGCAATAATAGTCATATTATATTTGACTATTATTATTATTATTATTGGCATAAGTAACTTATTCGTAAAGTGTTGCTACCCAGTTAAATAAATTTTAGCATGAAAAATATTACAAATAAAAGAGATAAATAAACACGAAGATTGACAGAGAATTGAATTAATCATGCAGAGGCTACGTGTATAAAACAACAACAATAATAATAATGGTAATCTGGTTAGTTTGCTGCGAGATACCATTAAATTCTCGTTTCGTGATCTGCCAAAATGTGGTGACGAAGCCTGGAGTGAAAACTAGATGAAGTTTCTAGGAAAGATACTAAAATGAATACGAAGCTTTAGGTACGAGATTTTATGGATATGAACTGAATTTAGCTTTTTCAATATAGGGATCAAAGACGAACTTATTATAAGCTGAGCTGAACATTTGTCTTCTGGTGATATAGTTAGTTAATGGGTTATTTGATTAGTTACGTCATTTGAGTTATGAGATGGGACGGCTGTAATTGCTTAAGACCTGCCCAACGCTAGTAATTAAGTACTGATGATTATTGTGACTGACCCATCGTCTTCATGTAATGCTCATGCTTCATACAACCAAGAAAAGTTGTCATATTTACAGGCTGAAATAACCCTGAGAAGCGACCATTAGCTGTGGAATATCAGGGCTAAAATTCTGGAAGCGACAGGGTGTTTTACGTATTATTTGCAAGAATAACATGAAATTAGCAGAGAATCGGCAGGTAATGTTTTGTGGTTGGCCAATCTGTCCGTGTGTTTCGTCTTCGAAACTGTCTTCTTCAAAGGATTTTGATTTAGTTTCGTGTTAGGAGTTTTATACCAAATGCGTACTGGGTTAATTTAATTTTTAATTTTCATATGTTCAGTTTAACAGTTATTTTGTATGAAAATCTAAATCATGTCTTGGCTGATTTTGAGCTAGAATATAAAAATAAAAATCTCACCATGATACGCTAGTTTTATGTGAAATATTCTTGGATAGTTTAAGTGCTTAAAAAAACATAACAAATAGGAATTTCTGACATTTTAATATAGTTATTTGACGTATGGTTGTCTTGTCAATGGCTTTTGTGCTCACAGACTAACTTTATGCTGACGAAAAATTGGATCCTTTCCTCATCAAACCTTGAGTTCTAACTACGTTTTACAAAATTATTTTCACAGCGCAGAGACATTTCTGAGAATTGGTTTGTCGCTCAGTTATCCATAACACCGACCTTTATGAGGACCGATTGGTCATTACCGTGTTCACAGGAATCCATTATAGGATCTTATCCTGAGGCACTTGAATTTAGTTCACATCTTTACAGCGTAATTCCAAAATACTTTAGTCTGCACCTGTCTCTCTCAAGTTCCTTTCATTTCTGTCGTCCCACCCATCCGTGCTAAGTGTCCAGCCTATGTCATTGTTCATGATTTCATTACTTTAATATTAATTAGTCAAGGATACGATTTGTAAAAATATAGTTATGTGGAGTATGTAAAATAATAGGTTGCTTGGACCTGTAAATCCTACTTTAAATAAAATCCTGGTTGAAATATATGAAGACGCGAAACTTGAAGTCTCGTTAAAAAAAATAGAGCTAGCAGTATCAGTGTCCGCTAGATCGCAGGTGTGGTTGTCATGGATCCAGGTCCGGATTGCCTGACATACGACGTACCAAGGAACCTTGTCTACTTCCTGCCCTCCTCACGTCACGACACCAGTTGACACAAAAGACCTCGTGTTGTTGCATATGGGAATTCTGATCATCAAGGACACCACAGGCTACAAATGTTATTTTTCCTCTGCTGCAAGAAGCCACGAATACCTCTCGTGTCTTCTGCACAAAACGTGTAATCACTTTCCATAGAGGAGCTGATAAATGTATTTTTAATCTGTAAAATTTAATTCTGTCAAACGTCTGTCTGTGTAGAGTCATTGTAATAGGAATACATTTAAAATTTATCATTTTATTAGCTTAAAAATTGTTAATTTCTGGTTGTTAGGCCACCCAACAATCATGATTATTATACAGGCTGCATACAGTCATGGGACATCTAATTATGCTTATGAAACACAAGTCCATGTTTACACAAGAATTGATATACATTCTTAATTTCGTATACAAACATGCATACAAGCGTGTTCATTTAAAAT
The DNA here is from genome assembly GCF_977971745.1 of Zootermopsis nevadensis. NCBI lineage: Eukaryota > Metazoa > Arthropoda > Insecta > Blattodea > Termopsidae > Zootermopsis > Zootermopsis nevadensis. The sequence goes on from NW_028259138.1 coordinate 12,195,193, forward strand.
AATTCAATGTTTCCTGCCAGCAAGAAATGTAAGCTAAGTCTCAATATTTTTGACGATGGTTTAATTAAATTCAATTTAATCATTTTATTTATTGTAGTATTATAAACATTTTAGATTTTTTTTCATCGTAGTAAGTTTTTAAAACATGACTTTTCAGAAACTCTACGTGTTTCGTTGTAAATAGATGTAAAATGGGAATATTAAAGGGTTTCGAACCTTCTCTTATTTTAAATATTCAATTTCAGTAACAGATTTCTCCATCTCATCAATAAGTACCATACTTATCTTTCATTTGGTTTGGTATTCATTGTTCTTGGGATAAGCAAAGCTTAAATTTCATTGAGGAGCTGAGCGGCTGTCAGTTTGTACAGAAGGACCTTACTCGATAGAGTTTATTTCTATTGCAATCAACTTTCCTCAATTCTGATTAAGCGGTCGGTAAAAATACGTCCGATAAAATTGAGTTTCTGCTTTTTTTGCATTAGAAACTTAATTTTCTGTCACAGAATAAGCAGAGCATCGTACCGGTAAGTAACAGTAGGAGGTATTGGTTTCCACGGTGACAGACTACAGATTCGTGAGAGTATTAATCTCTACGACTACCCACAGTTTCCGGTCTAATTTAATCCGGTCGATTGCTTCTCGGAGTGGGTTATGCCTCACTAAGTGTGGAGCGTTTCCCACGTGGAATGGTGCCGTTCTAAATGCACTGACTGAGAGACAAATCTGCCAAACAGCTGATGGATTTCACGGCCTTTTCACGCAGTCTGCTTGTTTATGATTTGCGTAATAATGTTGTCGTTAGCTTATGCTATGGGATGATTTGTGACAATGTGACTAGTGAATAATCAATTTAAAATACGAAATGAAGTGGTCGTGGCTTATTTTAAAGTGCATCGCCAGAATTTGCATAGAGGGACTTAGGAAAACCACGAAAGCCTTAATCATGTCACCCGGTATTCGGACCTGGGTTTGAATACAGGACCTCTCGAATACGGAGTAGGCCTTCTAACCTCACGTTGATTTCGAAAAGCATCAGTATATCAAGAAGGAAGTCAGGTTAGGTTATTATGGTCGATTTTTTGTAGGATTTATTTATTTTATTTGTGGACATTTTTGGGAACTGCTACTTTTATCTTTTCAGATCCCGCAACAAAGATAAAATATTTCCTTACGTTGAGTATTTATTGAGGAAAATTGACTTGACCTCCATATAAATTACGGATAATAATTAACGGGGATGAATGCAGTGAGACGTACAGCTCTCGATTGGTAAGATCAGGCCCACAGCAGAAGTCGGAAGAACTGTTTGGAGACGCAGGCTTTATGGGAAAATAATATTAAAAAGGTTACATCTGGCTCGGGTAGGATCCAGTGGACAATTTTTTTTCAAATAAGCGGAAATTTTTGCCAGCTACTCAAGAATTGCTATGACTGGAATCTGGACTCGTGTCCAGTCACAAACCTTTTATCTGTTCGGCACCGGGAGACGTTTCTTCGTGTGTAAGCTTAAAGCGTAAAGCTGACTTACCTCCAACCACTGCCGAGGTCAATAAAGAGTTGAGCTATACGTCCACTACCAGTGGTCCAGGGTTCGATTCTCGACCTGGAGGCCGGAATTCGTGAATGTAGTACATAACCAGTTAATATCTTATCGATGCCTTGAAGAAGGATGCATTATCTCCCTTCGAAACAATACTGTCTTAACACGGTATTATAACTCGGAAGACTTGACATCACTTTTAAGTGTAAAATATGTCATTACGTTCTTCAACTTTTATTTAGAACATTTTTTTAATTCGGTTATATTTAACCAAATACAAATAAGTTTAACTTATAAGATCTTTACTGGTGATTAGTTTAATTCAATCTTTAAGAAATATAAACACATGCTAGTAATATATGCAGAGTTTTAAGAGACTGTGTGCTCCTTCCCTGAACATGAGCACTGACATCGTTGTGATGATTTTGATGACAGTTTTAATTGATTTTTCATTCACACTTTACGGTATAACACTTATTCAAACTACTGAACTCGCCTTGCACGGAAAGATGGACTGCAGATGGATTTATAGCATGAAAAAGCCACAAAATAATCTTTTCTTACATTGCTCGTACTGATGAGAAAAGTTTGGCATCACATAAGTTTGTGGTCTGCTGCATTGGTCATTGTACCATGTCCACGTAACGGGAACTAAGCAGCAATTGACGAGGTCTCCCCTGTGGACTGTGGACAATGGACAGAAGGCGGGCAGGGAACGTTGTCTAATCAATCAGCCCAATCGCCAGCTTCCTCACTCCAGAACATTATAACCTCCTGAGAACAACAGTGGTTTAAGACTCTTCTGGGACGTTGCGCTGTGTATTCTCGTAGATATTTACCGACGTTTCAGAGAAGCTTATTGCCGCCCTGAAGATGGAGGCAGTAAGATTTTCTGAAATCTACCAGACCACAAGACGCAACATCCCAGAAGATAGCCAGACTTAACTCGTTTAGCTACACGAGCCAGTTTCTACTCAGACACCGTCTGCCCTGACTCAGGTGTCTGGTAGCTGTTCTCAAGTTTTTCCATACTAATTTCTGGATAGTGTCTGTAACCGCTTCCTTCCCAATTCTTTCTCATTACCTACCAGTCATCTCAGCGTCGTAATCATCTGTGAATAAACTAAGCAGATTATATAAAACCTGAGTCACTCAGCTGGCCAAATTTACCTTTTTTTTCTTCTAAAAATCCCGAATATTAATCAGATGAGCCAGCTGTATCCAGTGATTTTTTGGTGCATTTACGTTGTGCCCTCTGCAGTTTTTACCTTGCTTGCAGCACAGTGCCTGGTGATTGATGTTAGACAGCAATTAGCTCACTTTCGTTGTCTGCTACTGAAGCTAAATTATAGCGCCCTTTTCACTGATTATCCGGGCATTCGAGTTTTTTTTATATTTTTCCCACGCACTATCTAATTTCAGCGCCGACTTTTTATTTCCTTTTCTAGTAACTGACTTTTTGCTTTGCTCCCTCTTCAGTTTCGAAGTTCTTCACGTTTTCTTCATTCCAACGTGTTCTTGACTTCCTATGTTTGATTTAAGGAATTTGTTTTGAATTCGATGATATCGTGATCTTTTATGGTACATATTAAGGGGCGATTTTTCGACTTTTTAAAATATGTTATTGTGTTGACTATGTCTTGATTTATGTGGCCCTTCTAATTGTATGCGCTCCCTGCGTTGTTAACATTTTCCTGGTATGCTATCTGTCTTGTTTAGCGTTTCCAATCTCCAGATTAATTATTCCGAAGCTATAACGAAGTGGTGATATCTCAGGACCTGCTGCTATTATTTTATTCTTGGCATTCAGTTAAGTTTTTAGGATGTCTTATTCTTGTAATAGGCCAAATAATTCTTTTTCAGTTTCTGTTTTATTCTCTTGTATTAATCGCTTCCTCGTTCCTCATTTCGGATTTATTTATACATATCGTTTCTTGTCCAAGCCGTTGTGTTTCTCTCTGATTGTCTGCCGGATTGAACTTATTTTCATCTTATAAGTAAAATATTTCCAAACGTATCTAATCAAATACCAATCTGAAACTTGAATCAAACTTTTGATTACTTCAAATTGAATTTAATGTTCTCGGCACGTTCATATACGAGGCCCGTCCACAAAGTAAGTTTCCCACTCGTCCCACAGCTAGCAAACCTTATATTGCTCGAAGCGACTGTGCGTACGTGATAGAGCAATGACGTAGCATGGCGCATGCACTAACGGTACTTCCCGCGTTCTCACAGTAGCATCGTTGCAGCTGTTGAAGATGGAGGTTCTTATTCCAGCTCCCGCCGACTGTGAAGTGCGGTCAGTGATAACGCTAGGCCGCACACGGCTCGACGGACAGCAAGTCTCCTGCAGGAGTTCAGCTGGGAGGTGTTTAATCATTCACCCTACAGCCCGGACCTCGCTCCCAGTGATTTCCATCTTTTCCTACACCTCAAGAAATTCCTGTCCGGTCAGCGTCAGCGTTTTGAGAATGACAGAGAGGCGGAGATGGTTGTCACACAGTGGTTCCAATCCCAGGCGGCAGACTTCTACGACACAGGTATTCAAAAGTTGGTCCCACGGTATGACTAATGTCTCAATTCCGGTGGCGAATATGTTGAAAAATAGCTGGACACTTGCTGTATCTGTTGCAATAAATATTTCCATGAAATTGTGTTTTGTTTCTGTAAACGGCCCCAGGGAAACTTACTTTGTAGACCAGCCTCGTAGGTTGACTAATAATTATTCATGTGGAATCAAGCCGGGACGGAATAACAACGACGTATTTTTTTTATAATTTCTCCGTTTCCTGTTAGTAATTAATCAACCCTTAATTCTGTTACTGAATTATGTCAATTCCTGATCATTCCCATTACATTCTAGGCATTTGATTTTATAAAAGTACGGGTATGTTTTCAATCCATGACATACAAAGATCGTCTTCCTCGTCACACAAACTTCTGCCAGGCTTTAAGGCTTACGTTTCGACGTAATTAATTGTTCCTCGTGACCTTCTAAGCCTTTCCAGCGTCCTGTTTGTTATGTTGTTACCACACCATAACATTCTGTTAACAATAAGTTTTACGCTTTACGCAAATTGCGAAACAACTTTCTTCTGCGTATAAGTTAGTTAATTTGCTAAATTTGTGCGGGTTTCGTATTGTTTTTACGTTTTATGAGACGTCTTATTTTTCAGTGAGTGGTTTCGATTTAATTTCGGGGTCACGATGACTGGGGCTTCTATATCTGCTAGGTTAGTTAATTCTCTAGGCTTGAGGTATGATTTCATAAATAACATATTTTCTAAAGATGAGATGATAATGTTGCGTCATATTGTGTTGAATATATACTTGTTCAATTTTATCAGTCTAATCACAATAAAATATTATTATTAAATATTAAAATATTATTACAATTAACATTTAAATATTTAAATATTATTACAATTAACATTTAAATATTTAAATATTATTACAATTAACATTTAAATATTTAAATATTATTACAATTAACATTTAAATATTTAAATATTTAATATTTAAATGTTAATTGTAATAATATTTTAATATTTAATAATAATATTTTATTGTGATTAGACTGATGAAATTGAACAAGTATATTTTCTAAAGTACCTGTATCTTTCATCTCGAACCTTTTTTTGCATTCCGCTTTTCATGATTTGTTCTCTTTGCACTTCGTATCGATTATTTTTATTTCCTGACAATCTTGAGAGTCTTATGAAAATGTTCACTTCCGCGTTCTTTATTTCTGTATCAAAATCTACATTAATTTCTATTTAACTCTTAGAACGTTTTTCACTTTTCCATCGTCCTACTTTATAATTTTTATTGCTGCTGATGTTGCTACTTGTAGAATTTATGCATGTAGCTTGTCTGTTACACTGCAGAAACACGAAACCTACCTGTGTGTCCGTATCCTGGAGAAAGCATTTACTACTCCGATCCCTTAGTCAGCTTGTTCTCACGTTTCACGACACATTGAAATTTAAATTTTAGTGTCTGTGCCCAAGAGATCAATTGCTGTGTTCACGACTTCTTGTTATGACGTATGTACCTTTAAAACGAATGATATTTAGGGTTTGGACCCTGTGGTCTGTCCTGAAACTAAAGATGGCTGTCTTCTGGGTTGTATCACCGCGTAGTTTGGGCGAAGATGAAGGCAGCAAGGACTTCTGAGCCGTTGGTAAACTTTCATCAGACTACACGGCGCTACAGCACGGAAGACAGCCCTCTTCTGTCTCACCGCCGTGAAAACCTCAAATCCTACTGTTCTGAAACTTGCAAATTCTTTCGCGTGTTTGATTGGGCTCCTTGAATGGAGTATGGGTCCAACGTAAGGTCTTTATCTGCACAGGATAACACGTGACAGAGGAACGAGAACATACATCCATACGTCGAGTAGAATTTAACCCGACGATACCATTGGTAGATTGAATTGTGGGGTTAAAAGTAATGGACGTTAAAGTTAATCGCGACATGGCACTAGGAAAAGGCGTGCACTTATACAGTGCTCTGTTTGATTAAATCAAATTAGGATAAATATCTATCGGTTTTCTAAAATAATAATTTAAAACAAATGTGCTCGTTAGTTATTGATCATTCTCTATTATCACAGATGTCGTTTCATAAGCAATCAACAGTTATTCGTTTTGCAAGAGATTTCAATCTTCTTGTTTAAACTCAAAATTCTTTACAGCTGTCTGAGTACCCACTCAGCTTCTTTGTATCCAGATTCACTTCATGTTTATCTTTCCTTTCTCTGTGAGCGTTATATGCTCTGCATACCCCAGTCTCCTTGACTTTCCTAAACAATCAGTAATAGGCGAACAGTAGATATAAATAGCTTCACTAGTTGAGATGACAACAGAATCGTATGATCTGTGCTTCAAATTCCGCTTTTTGAAAAGCTTTTCATTCGTATTAAGGCGTTTGAGGGGGGTCGATTTTCCGTTCAGAGATATCCCGTCTGAGGTTAATCGTATATTTCTTCAATTTATTCAGGCAAATGTTGAGATCTTAAAATATTTCACAACCATTTTATTCAGCATCATTTTCAGTTTACAATTCACAATAATTCTCTTATAGACAGACAACATACAGACGTAAGTTATGAAAGCCAGAAAATCCTGAATAAATTAGCTCATATAGAATTCTCAAATCGCGACATAAGCCACCGTTGCACGTAGGCGTTGGCCTCATTACCAATGCGACACGGAGCCCCTCAGATTTATCAATGAGGCACGTTGTCTCTTGCAATCCCCTGACACCTCAAGGACTGAGTCTTTTTGGCACTTTGGCAAAAAACAACAAAGAATAAGTCCCATAATAAAAGTCACCCAACTTCACAAGTTACAGCCTTTAATTCGTGGTGCCTTCTGAATAATCTCCCTCGATTCTGATTTAATTTCAAATTATTATTTTCATACTTTAAATCGAAGATTAAAATTTTTACAGAGCTGGCAGCAGCTTGTGTGTTAACATTTTTAGAGATCGAATGTATGTGGGTATAAGTTGAAGCTCCTTATTCAGAAGACGAATGGAAAAGTGAAGGAAAAGCTCCACTGACTCTTTGACTAGGAGCCTGATTGAGATATGTGGGTCATCCTCCCAGGTAAAGACACCCCGATACCAATTGGGTATGGGAGTGGGTGGGTCCCTGTAGTCGACGTGCTGTAGGTAAGCGAAAAGTTTCTTATACCTCGGGTATGGAACCCAGAGTTATCTAGACCGTGGCTAGTCACTGTGCTGAGCTATCAGGTTCTTCGCTCAAAAGGCTAGTCCTAACCCAACCTAACCTAACCTAACCTAACCTAACCTAACCTAACCTAACCTAATCTGACATGACTTTACATGATACACTCAGTTGATTTAAAAGTTGAAAGGAAAGTATAATAAAAGTGAATACATTAATACAAGTTAATAACGAAATTTGTACAAGAAAGAGGCTTTAAAATGATTTTTTTAATAATTATATAATAAAATTGTGCAATGTAAGGGCGAGACCTGTTATTTCGTATTGATTAAAGGACTTGTCTAAAGATAATTATAGGACCTAAGATGTTTTATATACTCAGATGAACGACTGAAAGTGGGACGCACACAAGAACAGTTAATTATACATTTCATTTTTTCTTTGAGAAAGAAAATTAGCTGAAATAAATTAATTTAATACAATTGAAATAGGATCTGAGGTACTCGTCACGGTTTAAATGGCATTGGTGTTCTGTGATCTAACGTCGTACGTGCCTTAATACAGACCTACTGGTCCAGAGGCCCTTAAAATTTTTAAATTAACTTCAATAACACCATTTTGGGGCATTTTCTTCTGGAATTACATATTCATAATGTTGCAGATAGAATTTGAGACTACGTAAATAAATGGTGTCGATATGTTTAGGAGACGGAAGACGTTCGAATATCAAAGAGAGCTTAGAATTAAGGCGTACAAGGAAATGGGAATGTTTGAAGACCAATAAAAAAAAGAGGGATTTGCAAAATGAGATTTTAATGGGAATGATGCCGGCTGTTTCTTCTAATCCCCAACGTTGATGATGATGATGATGATGGAATTCTGAGAAGAATTAGCGAAAAATAATTTTCGATTTAGTATTTCTTTGAGAGATTAGCGAAACGCATAAATGAATAATAAATGCAGTTTATCCATCTGTATTCCTACAAGCGGTTTAGCTGTTACAGATGTCCGACGCCTTAAATCTCTCAGATATGGATTTAAACACAGAGATCCGTGCTACTGCATTACTCGACTGCTTAAAGAGAAATTGTATTTGTGATTTTATCGTCTAGGCTGTGAGGCCTTGTGGTCTTACATGTGGCTGCTTCAGGGTGTGTGTTGGAAGTCACATGTCTCTCGAAACTTGGGAACCACCTGCATGATATTATTAAAAATGTGTGTGTGTATGTGTACATATATATACACACGAATTTTCGTAGTAGTAGAAATCTCAAATCTAAAATTGGGGACTTTGAGCCTACCTGTGTGCTTGTCAATCTGTGAACATATATACAATTGAATTTTACGCATTAAAATTGTACCCTCAATAGACTAGGAACACCTGATTACGTTAGCTTCAAACACACACTCTTTAAGAGCGGCCAATCATTTGATGAAAGTAACAAAACACACCTGAAGATCCAGAACGTTCACTGGAAACGTTTTATTTGAAATTATGTACGACGTTTTCAAAAATTTATGTTATCCATGAAATGTAATAGCCTTGAGGACAGTGCAGTATTATTATACGTAGCGTGATGTCTCCAGTGAATTTTCATTCGTACGTATCAACATTAAGCGATGATAAAAAATACTGCATTTGTAAAATTTGTGTATATTAACTTTTCATATTACCTTCACTTTTAAGAAAAGCTAATTTGAGGGTATTTGAGAACACAATTTTTTAGTAAGATATTTGTAAACAGTACAGAGGAAGTGACACGTGATTGAAGAATATTATATAAACAGAAACATAATAATTGTTACACCGAATGTTGATTTGGAGTATAAACTACCTCAGAATAGGTTAGAGTGGAGAATTATTATTTGAACAAGGTGATGAACATTTAGGACTCGCAAAACCGGGTAATGTCTTCTCTGGATGCATAACTTTAAACTAGGCAATTGATTAATTGCGGGTAGAAGAAATGCTCTTGTCTGTAGTCCAGTAACCTGCAGGGGGAAGTCTAGCTGTTGTCTACTCACATTCCATGGTCTGCGGATATACCTCTGTCGGTTCCCACGAGGCGTCTTCGACATCGCCATGGCACCAAGAGTAACGTAGGATCCGAGGTTTTAACGGCGGTGAGTCTGAAGATTTTTGTCTTCTGGGTTGTTTCGCCGTGTAGTATGGCAGAAGCTTACCGACGTTTCAGAGGTCCTTGCTGCCGCCATCATCAGGGCGATATATTCATTCCACCGTGCATTTTAATACCATCCTTCTGCTTGTGTATTTGTCTACTAGATGTCCTCTCCTATTTTGTCCATTCAACCAAACCATATCCTGCCCGTACCGTAAGTAGGACTGAGCTTCTCGTGTCGGTCCGGTGTGTGGACAGTTCCGTCAGATGGCGAGCGGCTCCTGCAATGACGGATGCCTCTGGAAGCTGGAGCCTTCTCATCTGCATCTGACATGACCACTAAATCGGAACAGACATGAAGTCTCAGCAATTGTATACTTAAAACCATTTACATTAAAGCTTCATTAAATGAAAATTGATCGTCCTCGGTGGACTACAGGTTAGCGTGCTCGCCACTAGACCCAAGGTTCGCGGGTTCAAACCCGACCGAGGTCGATGGATTTTTTAAGAGGTGATAAAAATCCGTAGTACAACTTCCTTCGGAGGGGAATTAAAGCCGGCGGTCTCATGTCGTAAAGATTTACGGCATGTGAAAGAACCTTACGATCATGAACAAGATTTGCATAAGCAAAATTCAGCGGCCATTTCTCACCCAAGTCTCTCCTCAAGGTCTTTCTCAAGGTACTTTGCCCATGTCATATAATTCGTGTTCCATGCCATTTTCCCTTCAAACCGGGTTTATATCTCGATCAGGCCAGTACCACCGCAGATAGTGTCCACACTAACATTTGCCGTTCCTTTTCGCTAACTCAAAATTAAAGTAGGCTACGGTAACTTATTCTTTAATGAGTTTTTTTTAATCTCTCAAGAATAATTATTTTTTATCCTACTAAATATTATATAAACTCCGAAGTTTCGCAGTGTTGTTGTTAAAATTCCATTGCATTAAATTCTTATTTTATATGAAATTGCGCTGATAGGAAATTGGATTTATGGAAAACCTTTGAAATTAATCGTAGTGGATGAACATCGATTACTACAGATCGAGATCCCCTTTTCAAGAAAGATTTAATGAATCGGGGATCGAATCCGGATACGTTCGATATGACTACGATTTACAACGGTCATCTTGAAAAGCTGTAATAGTAATCTTCTTGACTGATATTTCCTTTGTGAAATTTTGTTCTCCTTTCCCATATGTTCCGTAGCGTCGTCTACTAATAATGTCTTCCGAGAATTCTGTTTCAAGAACTCTAACGTATGAAAGCTTCGTTGTGGAAATGTAACGCATTATGTTGAATGGAACTCAATTCAGGCGGTTAGGTCCTGAGCTAGAATCATGTTTCGGGCATTTGGCCTGTATCTCATGTACTATCTTTCATTTTTATCACATAATCTCTTTTCATAATTTCTCAGAAATCACAATCGAGTGATTCGAATAAAATATTGTATAGAAGTGCCGAATCGCTGTAATTTCGACATTCAGTTGTCTCCTTTCATACGTTTCCTTTAACGGAACTCATAAAATAGTTGAAATATAGGATGTCATGTTTCGGCTACTTAATGGATGTAGCCAAATTTGATACTGGGTTCCACTCATGCCCGGCGAATTTAATTTGTTATGTGGCTTCCGTGTATAATTTGAAGCTCAAGTCGGTCTTTATTAAATCGTTAACTAAACCGCCCCGAAATTATACATTTCCTTGATCTCTACGAACCAACAGTATAACAGAATATTTTATAAAGAGAAAAGTCAACTTGGAAAACCTGAGTGTAGATGGGGGAATAATAGTGCATCCTAAACGCTTTATTAAGCGGGTTCCTTGGCGCGTTCTCAGGTGCAGACGACCTTTAGATATGGACGGAAGAGAGTAGATGCCATGTGTACAGGTCTTACTCGTCATACGCGAGGATTACGTTTCTGCGAATCGAGGCGTATTTCTAAAACGCGTAAAATGGAAACGTGTAACAATCGCCACTGTCATTTTAAACTACCGTCAGAGTTGATTGATGCTGAGTTTATCGACTCATTTAAATTTCATGAAAAACCTGGACATCGGTGTTTGGTCAATATTAATCGAACTATTATATAGGCCTGTGTCTACTGTCTAATTATTCGGTTCTAATTCGTGTAATCAGTCGGTTTAAATAGCTGTTATGTTATTATTATTGTTATTATTATTTAGTGTTCTGTCTGATGACAGGTCCATATGAACAGGATCCTTCCATCCTTTTCTCGGACTGGGACCTGTTCATATACGTTCTTGGCAGATGATCCAGAAGTGGTTTGCCATTGCCTTCTTCTGTGTGTGAATGGAGTAATTGTTGGGATGCCACGGAGGAAAACTCCGTGTTGCCTAGACCACGGCCTTGCCCAACACAAGTTATAAATTCGAACCCGAGACCCCAGGATTACAAGGGCAGCGTTCTAACCGCTAGACCACCGTGGGCTGTTATGTTATACGGATAAATTTTAATAAGTTCGCCAATATCATTAAAATCCTTTATTTATTAAAAATAAATAAATTTACGCACTCACGCACGTCACCTTTATTGACTGTCATTCCTAATTTGTTTCCAGGAACCGCGCGTGTTTTTATTCGTCAGAATTATTTGCTGGATCCATATTTTTATCGGAGGTGATAATCTCCACAGCCCGGATGTTTTATTGGGAAGACAAGTCACTGTGTTGACTTTGCCTTTAATACACACACGACGTCGTATGTTCTACGTAAATGTCATTGAAGATAGTGTATAATAAACAATGTCGTAATTTGTTGGCAGAGAAACAGTGTTAACACGTGGTGCAACAAAGTAGCAATATAAAATAAACAGAAACACCCACGTTCACATCTGTTTTCTGGTAACACCAAAAGACCAATATTACCAAGCAGTTTTCTGCATTAATAACAGTGTAGACTTGTATCCGGCAGGTATTCGCTTCGAATCTTGACCATCGGATATTCTGACCGAGGAATTTTAATCTCTTCTTTGAGGCGAATTCTGGGATAGGAAGACCTACATTAAAATTGGTCACGGCCGATTAATTTGAGATTATTGCATTACAGCTACGCTGATGCTTTAAAACAGTGGTATTCAACCTTTTTTGTTCTCGTACCCCCATATATAATTTCTCTTAAACTTTGTACCCCCAAAGTTGTTGGTGTATAATTCAAGTTATACATAGTATATAATCTACATCTAAAATAAATTAAATAAATTACATTACTGATTATTCAGTTATTATCATTAAATTTTTTTTTTTAAATTTCACGTACCCCTTAAGATGTCTTCGCGTACCCCCGGGGGTAGCGTACCCCAGTTTGAATATCACTGCTCTAGAGTATTTAAAACTCCATACCCTTCGTAACAGAAGGCATTGTAGTGATGCACTGTTCCTTCAGCAGGTTCACCGCGGTTTTAAATTCTGTCCTTCCCTTCTGGAAGCTGTCGGTCTCCGCATCTCTGCTCGGAATCTGAGAGATTTTTCTGTGTTCAGTTTTAGCCCTTCGATCAAAAACAGTCATTCTGTTAGATGCTCATCAGCTGCTAATGTCGTCTGCAGGGATTTGGACATATTCGAGACGAAAATTGTTACACGTCTTCACATTCTGTAATAGTATAATTTACTTAATTGATTTAAATTATTTTTTTACAAATATGCTAATATATTTAGTTGCAATTTTCTTGTGTATTAACGTCCTCCGTATTAGTGTATTTTATATTCTGTATTTTTCCCCCACAGTCTTATTGTGAGTATCAATTCGCCATTTCTCTTGAGATGATTCATCGTCAGTCACGTGTTATGGCTGCGTCATGAACTCTGCGCAGGGTCAGATTAGTGACGTGGCTGCCGCCGTCTTCGAGTCTTAACATTGCTTCTGTGAGTTTCAATTCAACATAGACGAACACCACTTCGACTTACATTTCCATTATAATTAATAAAATTATCTCTTGTTGTCTCGGTGACAGCTGATGCCTTCCCTTCTCAAGGGATCTCGAGATGCCCGTACATTTGGTCGTCGGTAGAACTCGGTCACCAAAACAAAGTGGTCACTCCTGCGAGTACTAGGACTCGCCTCCTGCTGCCTCAGTATCTGGCCTGTTTAATGTATACGGAGATAGTAATCTTATATGGGTACAAAGCTGTTAAATAATTAAACAATAGAATGGAATCGCACTTCTAATCATGCCACAAGCGTAGTAATTTTTTTTTATTATTTAGTGTTCTGTCTGACGACAGGTCCATATGAACAGGATCCTTCCATCCTTTTCTCGGACTGGGACCTGTTCATATACGTTCTTGGCAGATGATCCAGAAGTGGTTTGCCATTGCCTTCTTCTGTGTGTGAATGGAGTAATTGTTGGGATGCCACGGAGGAAAACTCCGTGTTGCCTAGACCACGGCCTTGCCCAACACAAGTTATAAATTCGGGCACCGCCGGGAATCGAACCCGAGACCCCAGGATTACAAGGCCAGCGTTCTAACCGGCAGACCACCGTGGCGGTTAAGCGTAGTAATATAATAATTAAACTATTTCTAAAAAGCTTCGTTGAAAAAAAAATAGCAATGATTGTTAAAATATTTTTTCGATAAAAATTATCATTTAGGCCACTTTCGCATCAAAGGACTGCCACTTTCAAAGGTCGAAGTACCTTCATCCATGTAGTTAAACCAAAAAATATTTTAAGTATTTCATACACCATCTGGCACGCAGAAAATTGCTCAGGTAGTTGATTCTGCACCTCCAGAAGCTCAGAGTAAATCTTTTTCTCCTTTTCTACTTTACTTTAAAAGGCGACATAATAGCTCATCGCCATGGCAACACCAAAAAGGATAATTACAACAAAGAAGGTTTTTCTCATGTATACATTTCAAATAATGTAAACGAGATTCGGTTTATTTTGGTGTTGAACGTAAGTAGTAGGTTGTTACTGAAGAAATAATGGACTCTGTGACTAATTTATGTAAGTGACTCGCCAAGTTACGTAAAGCATTTGAGACACAATTATGCAGCTGTGAGATTCGAGGTTCTCAGGGCGGTGAAGATTCTGATGTTGGTTGGTCTTCTGGGTTGTTGCTCCGTGTGGACTTATAGGTAGATATTAAAGTCCCCTCCCCCCCCCAAAAAAAAAGAACACACTGTCGTCATCTTCAGCCTCGATCATCGATTATTATGTATCTGGTCGAATGACTATAAGTCTGTTACTGATAGACTATGTAACTCACTAACTCACTAACCAACTTACTTACTGTGTAATAAACTGGGTAACTTATTATTTAGCTGACTATAGTCGGTTATGTAATAGACTTGTTCACTTTGTACCTGACTAACTTACTATGGAGTTGACTGTGTGAATTTCTGATTGACAGAAAACAGATTTAATTATTATATAAATAATTGATTAATGATTTAATATTTTTGAAAGCTGATAGTCATAAGTTTTTGATCTCGAAGCTTCGTTACCGAATTCACTAAATCCCACAGTGTGGTCCTATGTGAAGCCAGCTGAATCCAGTCCAGATAACGATATTATGTGGTTTTTCTCCAAGATTCATTTTAGTATTATTCTCCCATCTACACCCACTTTCTCCGACAGCAATTCTGGATTTGCTCTTAATCTCCCTTATGCATGCCACATCACCTATTCAACCTATCTATCTT
This sequence comes from Zootermopsis nevadensis, assembly GCF_977971745.1. Lineage (NCBI taxonomy): Eukaryota > Metazoa > Arthropoda > Insecta > Blattodea > Termopsidae > Zootermopsis > Zootermopsis nevadensis. The sequence goes on from NW_028259138.1 coordinate 12,210,217, forward strand.
TATTTAAGTAACTTGATAATATTAGAGTAAAAATTACGAAGTTTCTCATAATTCTAACTGCGTTTTCCAAGTCTCCTTTTATATCGTTCACTTGGTCCAGATATTGTCAGCATTTGCCTAAATTACGTTTTTCCTTAAAAACACTTACAAACCTATTTAAACATTAGACAGCATTATGGATTTGTTTGTGTTAAATTTGTATATTATTTGCCTGAAGTTAAAATGAACGCATAATGCGGTTGCCACTTGCCTTTCTACCTGTCCGTGGACACATTTAATAATTGGGTCTACTAAGCAATTCTCGATCAAACTCGCCTTTTGGAGTTCAAATTAAAAAGTTGTGGATGGAATTTAGAATAATTTTTGTTCGTATTTGTCAGATAGAAACCAAAATCCTGCTACAGTCTGCACGAATCTGAAATGGAACTTAAATGATTTCTGAGAAACGCCTAATGTTTAAATGTATGAAATATATTTCTCATTACGTTTTTCTTAAATACTTTTTTATGGTGGATGAGGAATCGTAACAAATGACTACGGGTAATGTGTGTAGTTTTAAGACGCATCTGAATCTGCAGGGTAAACGGGTGTTACATATGTAGACTTATCTTAAAATGCAGTTGATATTGATTGTTTAATTGTTACATTTCTAAAAAAAGAACTAATGTGTTAATGTGGTTGATTACTTATTCAACAGTCAGAATTTTAAAATTACTATGTCAAATCCTTCGGAAACCTAAGTTGTCCGACGTCAGTAGTGTACATCTGTGTTATCTCTGAGTCAGAAGCACGAGCAGACATCATCAAGTCTTATCTTGGAAGGTAAAATGCGAGAGAATAACTGACGTCTGAATCTGTTACCGTTTTCCTTGGATGTTTTAATCTTTTGGAGCTGTTTGGGATTCTGACTGGCGGACCAATTAACAGTCCTTCACGTGTTTCTCCCACCCCTCCCACAGCTCCCTGGCCACGGTTGGACATGCACGTATTTCGTATTACAGCTTACACACAATTCCAAACACCTCGCTTCCTTTTTTACACTTCTCTTTCCATTTTATTTATTCCCAATGTTCTTTCTTTCTTTCTTTCTTTCTTTGTTTTTTCTGTGAGTCCTACAGTGGTGATCTTTTTACGTAAAAATCCTCTACACTCACGGAACTTAATATTCTGTTTACTGAGCCTCAATGCCGTGCACTAGGTCTAATATCAACCTATTCGGGAGGTCACGTGATTAAACTCTGGCGTGGAGATCAGTTACACGGACTGAAGATTTTCGTGGCAACCCCCAGTTCCTCTAGGCTCTTGCTAATGTAGCAAATCAAATCATGCCATGGCCACAACGTTTACAATTCATTATTTAACAGTCAATATAATATTGGATGATCTGTAATTTTAAGACATTGTCAACGACGTTAAACAGGTTACTTATTATCAAGTCAAACGTCGTGACTATCAGACATTAGGCGTTAAATGCGTCGAGGTTGGCCATCTTAAGAGTCGTATCTGTAAGTTTCATTTGGTATCGCAGAATTATTGGTGAACAGTGATTTTACAATTAAGTGTTCCTGGGAGTTATCTGCAAGGCTGGTGGAAACAAAGTTGTATGGCGCTGTGTCGGAATCGACTAAAATGCTTTACGATACTTTTGTATCACCACGGAAACTGGCGGATGACGGCTAACGTGGATGACATGTTTTCGAAGGTTTCTCTTAGAAGTTACGTAGGTAATTTCTGTTTCGGGGCTTTCTTGGGCGCTGTTGATGGAAGACAGGGGCGCTGTGTCGAGGTTTGGATTTGCTAAATTCCCAGCATGTTCACTGGATGTACTATTTGTGTCAATAACTCTTTGATATTCGTTACACGAATGAAAACCAGAATAAATAAGTGTGGAAATTACGGGAAACCCCCCCCCCCCCCCCGAAGAAGGGCGCCCCACACAAATACGTGCCCCGTGAATAACATGTTATATATAGAATTGTTAAAATGAGTGGTCATTGGTCATACCCGTAACAGACTGATGGTTTACTACTCTAGTGTCTACAGAAATACAATGCTCCATCTACAGGTATCGTTTATAAATGCGAAGGTGCTTTGGTGGTGTTGTAAAAACAAATTCTGAATTAGCAATTGCAGCCATCTTCAAGCACTAACTGGTCTTGTGACATTATTATTTTGATATTCCCAATTAAGATTTATTTAATTTATAGATTTTCAGAGCTCGCGTTTGCTAACAGAGTGTGACCTTTGAAACAACTGGGCAGGAAGTGCGTAATTTATGAGTGGGTTACCGACCCATCTCATAACCTAAAACCTAGAAGACGGGCCTTTTTCGTTTTCGGGGTCACGTTTAAAGCTGGAAAAGAAAATTATTGACGTGGAATTCAGAAGAAAAACTAATTTATTTCCGTCTTTAAGCAAGTTATTAATTATATTATCGCAAATTTGTGTCATCAGAGGTTCAGTTTGATATTTTACGCAATTATGATCTGATATTAAATTGTTTTAACGTTAAAACACTATATTCAAGGCGACGACATACTGTTTATTCTTTTATTAAATGCTAAATAAATTGCCTTTCCACCGTGGACACTAAGTATTCACGTGCCTACAAGGCAAATAAGAGCGTTATCTACTTCCAGCTTGAAGCGTCAGTGCTGCTAATTACACTTGCAGATATTTGGTTTTATTTAGCAAAAACATTGTCTTATTTGAGGATACTTTCTCTGTGCGAGAAAGGGTCTTGATTTATTATTTATTTTGTTTATATTTTAGCGTATTTTAGTAGTTTTTATGGTTCTATCAGTTTTTGCCTGTTATAGGCTGTTTTATGCTAGCAAACAGTGTAATAATAGACTAAAATGAATTGGATAAAATTATTGTTGTTTTAATCGTTATAACTGCTGCCATTTCCATAAACACTGTGATTAAAATAAATTGGAAGTGAGAATAACTATTTAAACCACAGTTATAAAAATGCGTTTTGAATAGGATATAAGACGTAATATGTTGTAAAACAAAGAGAAACTACCGCTATCACGTTTCTTCTTAATTTTTCTCAAAATAGCTCCGGCATACAAAGAAATTCTCAGTTATAATTATATTCCTATATTTCTTTTTCCTGAGATATTTCATGTAGCCGAAAAAGTGTCAACCTACCACTTCCGTGTAACGGTAACTTGTATTTGAAAGTGTCGGGTTCAAATCTCGGTCATTTACTGTGCATTCTGGCTGGTTTTATTCAGTCTCTTTAGATGACTACTGGCATAGAATTTTTAAATACAACCTTACAATTGCCTCCTAATCTTTCCTACTTGATATTCACCTCCAGTAGAACAATCTTCATTAAATAGTAAGTGATAAAAATATTAAAATCAAGGTCATAGTATAACATCGTTTCACATTCGTATTTTGAAGGTCACGGGTTCAAATCTGGGCCCGAAGTTCGGCTTTCTTAATCGCGTTTTTAATTTTTACCACAGTCATTCGATAAAAAAAATTTGGGACAGTGTTTCATAAATTTGGACGCTGTTAGAAGAGACCATCGTTAAGTAATCATCGTTTGTTGTCTTTCCATCTTATTTGACGTTGTCTGTTAAATTCTGAAGTGAAAATAATCATTAAATAAATGAGAAATTTATGTTCGCGAACCACAGTTTTGAAAACTTTGTACTAGTTGAGATCATCAAACGGGGATATGAGACCTTGATGCCCCTATGAAATTTGGTACTGTGCTCACCAAACCTACCCCTTGGGCGGCAGAAACTGGAGCGCCAAGAAGCCAGCGTGGGTGGTTCTCTATTCAGGAAGTTCGTGCTCTGATCAGGCATGATCACATACATCACATACGCTGAGGGCTGAGCGTGAGGAACAAATCCCCGAAACTCGAGAGAGGATACGTCATTTCCATATAAGACAAACGCAGCCAACAGCATTGTTCATGATACAGTAGGACAAATAGCCTTTTAACCAACCAGATTTCAATTCTGTTGATCCAACTGTTATAGATTTAACCAAAACTAGCCCGCGCCAATAGATTCCCAGTACGATGACTACAAAGTAAAATAATATCAGCATACTTACCTTTCTACTTCAAATTTCATGAATCCAAGAATTATTCTTATATCGTACGTCATTGTGGAGTAATTAACAGTCTGAGGTCATTTGTGGTTGATCTCAGTTCCTACATGACCGCTTCATTCCGCGTACCTTCTAATTTATTTTTCACTAATCACCATATAAGCCACCACAGTGGTCTAGCGGTTAGAACGCTGGCCTTGTAATCCTGGGGTCTCGGGTTCGATTCCCGGCGGTGCCCGAATTTATAACTTGTGTTGGGCAAGGCCGTGGTCTAGGCAACACGGAGTTTTCCTCCGTGGCATCCCAACAATTACTCCATTCACACACAGAAGAAGGCAATGGCAAACCACTTCTGGATCATCTGCCAAGAACGTATATGAACAGGTCCCAGTCCGAGAAAAGGATGGAAGGATCTTGTTCATATGGACCTGTCGTCAGACAGAACACTAAATAAATAATAAGATGAGGTGGTCTAGCGGTTAGAACGCTGGCCTTGTAATCCTGGGGTCTCGGGTTCGATTCCCGGCGGTGCCCGAATTTATAACTTGTGTTGGGCAAGGCCGTGGTCTAGGCAAAACGGAGTTTTCCTCTGTGGCATCCCAACAATTACTCCATTCACACACAGAAGAAGGCAATGGCAAACCACTTCTGGATCATCTGCCAAGAACGTATATGAACAGGTCCCAGTCCGAGAAAAGGATGGAAGGATCTTGTTCATATGGACCTGTCGTCAGACAGAACACTAATAATAATATAAAATATAATAAATCACCATATAATTCGACGCCGTGAAGTCTGATCTAAAGACATCTTCGTTCAATAAACTATGATAAAAATTCTCACAAATATACTGACACCGAGATTCAGGTCAATGACTGTCTAGTTTCGAGCTTAGCTGTAATGTATTTTACTGTCTTCAGAGAGATAGACGAATCTGGCTGCCAGAAAAAAGAAATTATGCTCAGCAAGGGGTCTTTTTGTGTGTATGAACTGGCGATTTTTGAGATTTACGACTTTTGAAAGTTGTTTCCGACTTATATGAAGCTTTCTTTTTTTTCGAATTATGTTATTTCAATACGAAAATAACGTTTATCCGTTCACATGACACACAATAAGAGCGTGTTTGAAAATAGTTTGCAGAAAATACTAGCAGAAACAAACAAACAAACAAACGAACAAAAAACAGGTAACTTGTAATTAGATTCTTGTCCGGCAGACACCATACTTAAACAAATAGTGATATTTCAGGTTCTCAGAGCGACGAATATGTAGGCGACTGTCTTGATGGTTTTTTGCGTTTAGTAGTCTGGTAGAAACTTTCTGTCGTTTCAAAGGTACTCTGTGCCTCCATTATCAGGACGATGAGCCCTTACTACACGGTGCAACAATGCAGAAGACAACTGTATTCAGCAAGCAGGGTTTTTCAATTAGTATTCACTACATTGAAAGAGATGTCTGTACACTATCGATAGACCAGATTGGTACAAGGCGTTCCGTTTTGAAGTGTCATTAAATTTTAAGCAACTTCAAGATATTACGGATTAAAATTATATTCTGACGGAAACTTGTAATCTTAATGTGGGCATAACTTACCCAATCGAGCCCTGACGAATAAATTGTAATCTTAAGTAATTTTATACGGTTTCTGTAAATAGTGAATAATATTTTTTTTTTTTTTACTGATGAGGTTAAACTTTCGTCTTTGAAGTATAGCTCATTTTTTGGGAGGGGATGAATTAATTGAAAAGTTTACGGTTTTGGGGTTTGTACAATAAAATTTAATTTAATGAAATGTAACAAACTGCAAAGACGTTTCCGGTACCCAGAAGAAATATCTGACGCGAAATTGTCTTTAATTATATTATACTTCGAGGTGTCGGTAAGTATAACCTTCTCCTAAATGTAAAATCAGTATTTTCTTCGAGAGCTGAGCATTTCAGTAAAAAAGACACTCCGAACTGTGTGTTGCAGGCTGTGGCACGCGAGTGCTAAGGGCTATGATTAGTATGGAGCTGCCATCTGTCCACCAGCAGCACATCCATACGACAGTGTCCATGGGGCACCATGTCGACCCTCTGCACCAGCAGCAACAGCAGCAGCAACAACAACAACAACAGCAACAACAACAACAGAACAACGCCATGATGCACCACGCCATGGCGGGGGAGGAACCCAAGAAGAAACGTAAGTATATTTCGAAGTACTCTCTTTGTTTACTGGGCGCCGACTTCGGGGCGAAAATTATAGGTGACACGTGTTCTGAGTGTTGGAGCTGATCGCCGAATTACTTAACGACAATATTTTGGCTTCTTACGGCAGGTTTATGTAACGTGGTCTTCGATGTGATCGTCGTTATGAATCATTATTATGTAAGATGAGAAAGGAGAAAATGGTGACGTTAAAAGTTAATAAGAATTTGCCAAAAATTAGTGATGAAAAACCGCGTGAGTTACTGCAGATCTACGCCAGATGTTTGTGGATGAACAAAAATTTTTTGGGGGGGGATAGCTAAATTCGCAGTAAGATAATCGATAGTATCGACTGTCGTCACAGAGACGCCAGATGTGTTGCACGTTTTTGAGGAAAGCGAATTCGAGACCCAAACATTTCTGCAAAAATACAGTCACTGAGACGCGTATAGAATTTTAATATAAATATAATTCTTAATATTTTGTTATTATAACTTAAAAGCTAGTAAGATATTGTAGGTGCGTCATATTGTGATTTTATTTAAAAATAGTATTAAAATATATTAAAATTGTCCGTCAATCACAATAAAGTAATATAAGATAATTAAATGGTTAAAATATTATCCTTTGTTCCGTAATTGTTTGTTAGTAATTGAATTAAGAGTTTATAACATACACCTGATGACGGCTCTATGAAAGCCGAAACATGTCGAGAATGTTCCATATGTAAATCGAGTACTCGATACGGAACAAAGGATAATATTTTAACCATTTAATTATCTTATATTACTTTATTGTGATTGACGGACAATTTTAATATATTTTAATACTATTTTTAAAAGTTACTGTTATTTAAATTAGTCTATAAACTCAGTTGCTTCGTGAGGACATACAAGAACCCCTTAATGATTACTAATGTGCCCCGAGACGTGTTGGGCATAACACAGGAAGATACAATGAATGTATGTTGTATCTAATGGTTTAATGTAAAATTCCTAACCCTGAATTTTATAAAGCTTGAGAACAGGCACATGAGGAAAGGGTTCGGACCAAAGAAACAAGAAATAACATTGCGTAATAGAAGCTTTGATGTTTGTTCTCGTCACAGATTGCTGCTATGTTGATCAGGTCAGGATATGAAGTGAGAATGAGTTATATACTCGGAGAAAACCATGTCTCGCCCGCAGTTTGTTCCACCACTAATCCCACGTTGATTGCCTTAGGCGAGAACCTGTGACCCTACGCTGAGAAAACCCGACCAGATGGAAATTAAGTTCTTGAGACAACTTTGAGTGCATCTTTGTTTCATAAAATATTACCGGAATTGAAATGTTCCGATGGCCAAAGTAACTAAAATCTTTCATTAATTATTCGGTTTTTGTCCGTCTAATCACAATTCATATTTAAAATTTACAATTAAGATAATTATCTTAATTGTAAATTAATTAATTAAATTTCACAATATGACGCAACTATATCATCTTATAAAATCTTTCACACTATCCGTTATGTATGCACGCTTTGTCTAAAGAACGAGAGAAGATAAATTCTGCTCTCCAGACGGGTGGTATATCATGTTTACATAAAGCCTGATAGTAATGGTTTCATTGCCTTTGAGAAATCACGAATGAGCCATTGAGAAACAGAAATTTAGAAAGGTTCTATTCTTGACAATTCCTGGTTGGATTTGCAATAACTGATATTAGCCATAGTTCAACGCTTGGCTTGGAGCCACAGTCAGGCTATTTGGCGATCGCATGATAGTTGAGAGACCACAAAACCCTTCCATTCTCAACTGCGATCTTCAACTTACCAAGTACCCTGCAGCACGATACAATTCTTCTTCATACGTTTTAAGGAACTGAGACAATTTGCTCCGGTTTCGTGTGTCTCTGAATTTCTTGTTGTCGAACTAAGAATGAGATCTATCCAGAGCGTTTTTCTGACTTCGAGATTTGCTCGGTTGTGGGAATCAGTTCTAGGATCTTACATCAAGATTACCGTGCTTGAAATCTTCCCTGTTACAGAACTAGTAATGAAGCAAATTGTGGGGATCTGAAGGATGTTTGGGTACTGTGAAGAAATCACATGGATGCACTGAGCACTCAGTAGCTAGATGTTGAAACCCCCCTTTGGACTGTCCACTGTCAAATCAGCCCTGTTCACTTTCTCAGTCTTCTTAAACTGGACCTGTTAACAGCGGAAAATGATGACCAACCCTTCTGTCTTCAACATAAAATTTGAAATCAGAATGTTACGTAAGTTTTCAGTTTCAGAATTCGTGTCAATTATTCTTCCCATCTGAAACGTCTTTTCTTAACCCAACCTTAGCAACGATGAAATATGTATCACCGATCCTTCAACAACACTTTATCGCTATATCACTTATTTATATGTAACATAAAACGGAATTAGCAGGTCAGTGACCTTGTGGGGGTGATTTTGCGTATTTTCGTACCGTGTGGATATAACCAAGAGTCACAAATTTCAGCAACTCGCTTTTATCACGCTTTGACAAGACATTAAGCACCTGTGAAATTGAAAGGCACGTTTCGATCTTTAACAGGTCTTCATCGCTACCCCATGCTAATTTTCAAATCTGTCACACAACAGTTTGGTTTAATCAGTCTGTTTGTTAATCCGTTTGTCACAAATACAACTCCTACAATTTTGAATTAATAAAATATTTTTGTGGTTTCAAGACCTGTGTATCTTAATTATACAAACTTTTGCACTGTATTAATACTGAATATAGCGCCATGTCACATTTAACAATTTTCATCTATAAGTAATGTTCTATTTCGTCTTGTCATGTCACGTGGAACGGTTATTTCGAAATATGGGATGACTCCGCATTCAGAGTTGAAAATGCAAGGAGCATGAAAAGTTAAAAACTGGTCTGATGTCCAATTATGCAGATTATTATCCAGCAATCTGATGAAATATAAATTTTAATAAGCGGAACAGTGGGAATGTAAATGGGTTACGGACAGACATGAATGAACATTAATTAGCCTGGGGCACTGAAGATGATCTACTCAGATCGAAACGTTTCCGTGTCTCAGGTACATGCGACAAGTTGTGTAATGTCCTATCAAAGTGTAACGAGCACTTGTTTAGTAAACACGTAAGTCTTGTGTGACGTGAATTTTAAAGATCCTGATATGGAGAAACCTATAAAATTCTCAGTCAGAATAGCCGTGTCCTGTGTGAGGCCTAACAAGGGTCAGGACCTCTAGACCAGCCTAATTTCTTTAACAGTGCCTGTGGGCGAAGGATAATATTTCTAAAACGTGTGTGGTATATTTAGCATTCCTATCTAATTCTAAATATGGTACTGAATCTAATGCCACTCTTGCTCTCCGCTCCAACGTCACTTCCAAGACATCCAAACAGCGGGCCCGCATTCCTCTTCTGCATTCCGCAGGTACACATGTCCCTAGTCTCTTCTGGTTGTTACCGCAATTTTGCATTATTTTCCTCAGTCTTTCTGTAATTACTCCCGTCACATCTGAATGTTTATGGTGCCTGTTCCGGCCTATATATTTGAAAGTAATAAATAAATGTTGTAGATATTTTCCGTCGTTCGAATGAAATGTTTATCATTAAATGATTGCATTAATAAAATAAAATAAAATAAAATAATTTTGTTTCCTAAATTTAGAACACTTTGAAGAGAATTCCAATTTCATATTTGTTAAACGTTTTGCGCTCCTAATTATAATTCGTATTCCAATAATTAAAAATATATGTTTCATTTCTAACAAAACTAACTGAATATTTTATAAATTTAGTAAACTTCTATAACTTTTCTTTTACAGTTTTGTAATTTATATCAGGTAGACTTAAATAACATGATTTCAACATATAACAACATTTTCACTGGTAGCTTGTAGTAAAGTGTCTTACCCAACACAACTGAACGTGTACAACTGCGAAGCGCGGACATTTCTTCCTGAAATTTTTGGATAAAAATTACAACTTTATATTCGGGCCGGTAGGCCGTAAATTCGATGCTTTCCTGACGCATTAATCTGTTACCCGCCCATAGATTCACAATCACACGGTTCTCATATCCATTCTTGAGTAACGCGAAGTATTTTGATAGGAGAGAGCATAAATATCTGGTAGAATTTCAACTTTCAAATGCATTTTGTAGACCTGTTTTCTTATAAAAGCTTTGCAACACACGGTATATGTACAGTTTTGCCAGTTTAAAGAGCGATATTGTAACACTACAAACAGCATGACTCAGACAGGAATTATAAGTAAGCTCTCTTCGTCTTATAAATTTTTGCTGGAAGAAAAAATAAATGTTGGAAAGTTTTCGTAATTCATATTTTATGTCATGTCTCTCACCCGCCAACCTCGTTTCTACCGTAATAAGTTAGATCCGTACTCGGTTTCTTGGATAAAATTGCAACTTGCCGACTTCCAAAATTTATTTCTGTTATAAAACTACGTGATGTGTTGACCTTGGTACTTTTTTTCTTTTAAGAAATTCCAAGCCATTGACACAGCTTCTCTTTCCACAAGAAGAAGATCTACATTTATTTAATTTGTAGAAATGCAACTGACTTAGTTTTAGTCTGTAAATCATAATAAGAGGCAGAGTTCTTCGCTCTATTCGAAATTCATAAATCAATTCCGTTGCCAGTTACGATGAGTGTTTAGAATCCCACTAAAAGCACCCGGTTTGTGTTCTTGAGGGGTCCTTACGACTTCACGTTTAATACCATCACCAGAACGTTCATACTGTTAACAAGCGGTCCCTTCTTAGTGGCATCCTAATAAAACTTCTTATGCATTTGTTCTTTCTCTTATGTGTACGATCTTCCCGAATTTTGCATTCAATCGTCTTGACAATATCAACTAACGAGTACAAGTTTTAAGTTCTTCATTTTGAACTATTTTGACCAGTTTTCGAAATTAATTTATAAATCTGACATGAAATGCATAAAATATTTTGCTGGTAAATCACGTGTGGTGGGAGAGACGTCGTAGATGGGCAGGTTATTCAGCGAAAGTTTGTAAATTGCAGCTTGGAATTGGATGAGATGATAAGTATGGGAGAAATCGATCGTGGCCAACTTAAATTATTGTCCCTGACAGCGATATAGGATTACATAGCGCACACATGTTAATTCACGTCATATATGGGAATGTAAAAGAGAGAGAGATTGTGGTGAATGTTTTAGTATTTGAAAGTAGCAGGGACTAACTTTTACTGTCGCTGTAAATGGTTTCCGTATATAGAGTAATATTTAATAACTTTCGCCTAATTCTTGTACCAACTTTACGTAGCTATGTGCTGTAACTTGAGTTCCAGTTTATTGTAGACAAAAATGACGACATGTAAGGAAGGATAAGGTATGCAGCATCTCATTCTCACTTTCCTGTCTTCTTTTACGTCGGTATTCACTTTCCATTTAAGATTCCATGCGTACATAAGCAACGTTTTTGCACTGTGTCATATCAGAAACTTTGTATTAATTTGGTACTTAGAATTCAGAGTTAAAAATCGAGAACCTATGATAATATAAGGACGTAAATATGTCTTGATATTTTTTTTAATAATATCCATCAAATTCTGCGCAGAATTGCAGATGCTTCAAACAACAGACGTGATACAACACTACAAGAGCGATTGAAAATAACATTTTAGAAGACCAAAAACTGATAAAATGAAGGTTATTAGATGAAGGCTTATGAGATTATTGGAAAATTTATCTTGGGTTTTTGAAGCTGAGATGCATACAAATTTTTGGTTTGGAAACTTGGGGAAAAGAGACCACTCGGGAAACCTAGGCATAGGTGATATAAGAATATCGCGTTCTGAAGAAGGACTCTGCTCTGTGGAAACAGTTATTTGGTACCTGTAGCAGAAAAGTAGGTGATAGTGCATTTATTTGTGTTTGCGCAGAATATTTTCCTGAAGAAACAAAATATACCGATGGTCCTCGCAGTTTATATATATATATGCACACATGTTTCTGGATTGATGACTTAATGCGGGCCGCATTTATCTATTTGACCGGTTGACGTTGGATTCAACTTGTTTGCTCTAAGACTTAATATTTCATAAGGCTTCTGTCGATGGGCACACGTGTTTTGTTCTTAATAGTGGTTTGAGGCGGGATTCTGGGTAATATATCAAACAGTGCTCTGCTACGTTAGGGATCCTTTGCTCCTTAATACAGAGAAAAGCCGCACTTCTTCGACGTGGAAGACTACTTAAGTATCTTATTTTGAGAGACAGGAAGAGATAATGTATTGTTCGCTGTGACGGATATCCCTAAGAATATTATTTGCGATGTTCATAATATTTGTTTTAAAAATTTATATCCTTCTTTCTTCATGATTTATGATTTACAGCATCCGAGTATCTTACATCATTTTCTGAGATTAACAAACACAGCAGTTGAAATAAAATGAAACGAATTGTCAATAGTAAAACAATTATTGTGTCCCTGGCCGAGCCCGACGTTTCGGCAGGGGATGTCAGCGACTGCCTCAAATATTTGTTCCGAAACACTGTAGGAGAAGGGGTCGTTTATGATAAGCGTGCAAACGTCGGACGATAATTTTAAAATGTATTTTAGTGGAATATTATGGTGTGAATATTGTGCCTTTATCGTTATTAAGTTTAATAACAACCCCGTCGTATGTGCAACGTCGTCACAAATTTAATATTAGGTTCTTGTACACACGATCACACAAATATTTATAGTGGGGGGGGGAGGAGGGTAGTGGGTAATATTTGCAGAAAACGTTTTAATCTAATTATAAAATTGTCTCTTCCTTTCGATCCGGAAACACAAAAAGTGTAATTGAAGCAGTAAAATGAAGAACAAGAGAGCCAAGACAGAGTATTCACAGAAAAAAAAAATAGTTTTAATTCAGTTCACCTCTCAGTGCTCAGAAATACCCTCAGATCATATAAAATTCGATAAGCATCGATCAGTATATTTAGCTCCCATCCATAATGAACCTTCGGTGCCCATAAATGATGATGAATTATTGACTAACTGAGCGACTATCTCAGGTACGTAGCTCAGATTCGCATGATAATTTAAATACACGGCTTATTGTATTTTTCACTCTTTCCCTGCACATAAACCATTTCTTCATTCAGCAAGGTGGATGTAACTAAGTGTGTAGCTAATGTAAGACTCCGTTATTCACTTTTCTTCTGGAAATAAATCGGCCGGAACGTGAAGCAGGCTGCTCACTTCCTCGTATGCCGACTTTATAAACACATGGAATTTGACTAGATCCGTTCTTTATTTCACCGTGGGCTGGTGCTTAAGGAGAGGCTAAGTTCTGTTCTCCGTTCCTAATGTAAATGGTAACGGTGTGTGAGTAGTTGAGTGTACTCCGTGCCAATCAGGTCCCGACCCGTACAGACGCTGTGAGTAATGCGCAGTGTGAGTGCGCAGCGTGCTATAAGACGTTATGTCTGAGTGACTTAAAGCACATCGTCCTGTTGACACTAATTCGTTGAAAAGAAAGGCCGATTTTGGTCGGTGTTGCAAGAGCTATATCGCAGAGATAAATTCACCAATACGAGCCGAGTTTTTTAAATATCTAATATAAGTTAAGTGTACTCAATTCGTGATAGATCAGAAGGTATTAACCCCATGGGATTTTTGCCGGACCTGAAGAAAAGGAAACATACTAACGCGGTAAACAACACTCATTTTCCAGATGTGTTCTTCGCTGTTGTTCATATTTCATTTGACTTGTTATTAATTCATTTGTTTATTGCAGGAAGACACATCGTTTCGAAGCGAATATAGTCAATATGATATTGTACAGGTAGATAAAAAAGTCACGCAACCCATTTCTGACATGTTCTGCCTGTCAAAAGTGCATTGAAGTCAGATAACAAAAGAAAAACAATGTTGTGTAAAGTGTTGGTAATGACGGTAGCAGATGAAAGTTTGAGGAATATCGTTCAAGTTTTCGTCACTTAACACCGAAATTCTAGTGGAAGGATTTCTGTCCTTCAAGCTTCCTGCGTCACAGGAGCGGTTCACCAGAAAAGATATTGTCGATTTATTCGGTACAGGAGAATCGGGAAACGTATTTGAAACTCATTTAGTAAGTAAGAATGCCAATTACACTGACAATGAACACTCGTTACATTTGTGAAAAAGACATCCTTGTTGTTTCGACTGTTAAAAGACAACAGACGGACTTGTCCGAGCAGGTTACAACATGACGTGACTGGAGTGGGGTTCTTGTATAGTCACAGTGGTATTGTGTATTTATTAGTCAAATCGAACTGTGTTGAATTGCAACCATAAATAAATATTTTAATTTTGGTTGCGTGACTTTTCAATCACTGTGTTTGTAAATAAATAATTTTTGTTTTTGTTACATATATGACAAGCCTTAAACGTTTTAGTCAGGCTAAAAGTTGTGGATTTTAATAGTTTATGGACCCACATTTTGCCAAGCTTAACTTTATTTTATTAATTGTACATGAAACATTTGATAGCGTTTTATTAATCTGTAACAAGTTAATTTTTTTTACTAAGTGTTTCCATTGAATTTAATGTATTATTTGTAGCTCTGTTAGTTTGTTCACAATATTGTTTTTAGAAGTATAGAAATTGTTCTGATGTAGCCCAGAATCTGGGATGGATTCTGTGGCATATATTCTGACTGATCTGATCTGTTCATTCATTATCTCTCTCCATACGCAGATAAATATGTTATTTCAAGTAATAAAACTGCCTTAAATTATGATTCATTACAATTACTAGTTATTAGTATTATCAATATGTAATTAGTGTTATCCTTATAATTGTGGTTGAAGAGAAAATCACTCATAATGGGAGAAATGAAAACATAAAAATTCTCTCATAAAGTTATTAATGGCGAGTGCTAGAATTCAAAACCTGAAAATTATTTTTCTCGAGAAACCTTTAATTATAGAATAACTTGAAACCAGATGTTTGCTCCACTATGATAGTTTATACACTCATCGTTAATAATATGTTTATATTAAATTATAATAACGGAATAAATTGTTAATAGTTAATAGGTTAGTCAGCTATAAATATAATTTTAACGAAATATTCTTCTTATATAAGTAATCTCCTACTGACTGTGGCCTAAATTTATATTGTATTTCAAATAAAGTATTTATACATAATGGATCACATATGGAATGCCCCAAAATACACAAAACCAAAATTTGAAAAAAAAATTATAATTACGTGATATAATAATATATTTTTTAAACGTCTCGCAGTCTATTATGGATTTAACTCAATCCATTCTAACACATTCTTACAATCACTTAAAAATTGACGACAGTAAGAGATCGAAAACTTTGTTGACTTATTTGGTACAGTAGCCTAAGGAAATTATAACGGGTTGCCTGTTTGTTTAATGTGAGTTTGTTCGAAAATAATCTTCAGTAATGAACACACACTGCATTGTCGGAAATGACTTGATGGTTGTTATGCAAACAGTTGGCTAAAGAACAAGGAAGACGGGGAAACTGGTCGCAGGAGTCCAGTGCTGCCAGTAATTACAGAAAAAATTGAAATTCCCTGCCACACTAACAAAACATTTATCTCCTAGGGTTGAGTGACTTTTGGGGCAGTAAGTATAGAGAAATTTTCTGTAAATAATTACTCGTATATCTAAACTTGTTACAATGCAGATAAACTTGTTATGCTGGTTCCATAACAGAAAGGATTTGTGAGGTGAATAACTGATATTTATGCTATGATCGTTTAAAAAAATACTAGTTAATTAGCTGGCTGGTTTATTCAGTCAGGTGCGTAGAAAACACATTAAGTTAATTTTTCATTAAACAAAATACCTAGTTCAGGTTTCTTTTTTTATCACCTGGTAGTCTCTTAGTGTGTACTAACTTTTCGGAAAAACATTCTTCAGGACGGAAAATGGAATCGTTAGTTTTCTCCGAAACGTACGTAACCGTTTACAAAGCCTTGTTCGCTGTAAAACCCTCGAACCCCGTATAACTTATCAGATACCCAGTTATCTACAGCCAGCCAGCTAAACTACTTATCTAGTTTGTGGGTCGCTAACAAGACAGGTGTCTAATTAGGTCTTAAATTTTGTTAGTTTGTTAATCGAGGTGAGCCGTCAGTCTTGTTAGTGTCTTTGTCATTAAGAATGTGCGACGTCTTTTAATTAAAGCAAGTAAAATAATAGAAAGTGATTACGTAAATTTTGAAACGAGCAAAGCGAAATGCAGCTTATGGCCAGTAACTTTTCCATTATGTGTGGTTTTCATGTGATTTCTCACGCTATAGTTAGTACACTTACTGTACATAGATTGCACCGCTTTCGAATGCTGTGCACACGAAAATACTTTGAATTGCGTTTGCTGCATGAAGGAGATTTTTCTCTATCAGTCTTTTGTTTCTCTTCCTTTTGTAGAGGAAGGCGGGCACGGGATCAACCAGGAGGGTGAGTTCACAAATGCACTATTTTCAGAATGTTTTAATTTTGGTTGTTGGTAGTAGTTTGTGGTTATAACTCACTAATATGAACCATATTTTAGATTAGAGAGTATTTTAACATTATAATAGTTTTTTTGTATTGTTCTCTGGTACTAAAGGTCATGGTAGTGAAATACGTCATTTAAATGCATGTAAATTAAAATTTGTTTCTTTATTTTCTCTAATACTTTATTTGTATTCAGTTAAGTGGTATTTTCTTATGTTCAGATGGTGTCCGATTTGTCTCTTTAAACCTCTCAGCAACAACAAGCTTTATGAAGCAGTTTATTATTATTCCATCTATTCACCATTTTACAGTGTATTTACTTCTATGTACCCGAGACAAACCTTGCCCCTAAGGTACGTAGTGCAGCAGCTATTTCCGAAATACATTTTGTTTGTAATACATGTTACATGTATTATATAGTTTTAGTGTTAGAGATGACTATTTTACGACGTCATTCGAATGATGTATGAAGATCCTAAAATGACAGTTTTATGCATTTCCCTGATGTTGGCCAAATATTATTTACAAATATGGTATAAACTTTTTAACGTTTTGTGTATGTCGGAATTTTGCCGATTTTAGACAAGAAGAATACGTTTTTGTCCAACGTTCGTGGAATTTGGTGTTCAAATTCGAACGTTAAAAGGGCACATACCGTGTTATCTTAGGTAGGACAAAATTGAATAAACTGAAAACCAAATCAGACACACTGCCAGGAAAACGAGCATGCCGGTATTTGGTGTAAGATGATGAATCCAAAGTACATTTACTGAGTTATCTTTTGTTATCAGAATTCTTAGGACGACCCCACTCTGAATTACGATTTTGCAATAACCTACGTCCTATTATATAATTGAGTCTGAGAAGGGAAAATAGAAATAGGATTGCTGAAACGAACCTATTGTATTCCTGTTTCGCGTTCGGGAGATCCGAGGTTCAAATCTCGGCTTGAAGACCTGCTGTAATGGTTTAGAGTTGTCAATATTTTCCTCACTACTTCTAGGTAAATTTCGGTATACTACCTACAATTTGGCTATGAATGCTTCTTGTGAAGATGTTTTCACGCTTTGCGTATGCCATTTTATAAAGTCAAATGGAACTGTTTGTAGCGTCTCTTGTACGTAACTCTGTTTCCAGTCTGCGGTGAACCACGTAGGCTCCATTTATAATGTAATGTGCGTATAAAAACCATAATCCGATTTACCACGTGATTTCCAGGAACGCGTTTTGCTGTTAACGTAGACGGGATTTCCATGAAATCGGTTGTGCCGTTAACGTGGAAAGGGTTTGTATTATTATCTTATTAACATCACTATCAAGTTCTTGCGATGATTAACGTATTTTTCAGCATGTTTCCGTACGATTTCTTGTGCACCGGAGAAATATAATGTGGTTGAAAAATCGTCCTGTAACGATTTGCAAACACGACAATAAAATATTTTGTGCATAATAAGAGGAGATTATTCTTTGTCTCCTGATGTAACTTACTAATGCATTATGGGATCAAGGACGATGATAAAATAGTTCTTTAATCTGCTTCAAAGCCTGGAAGTCCATTCAGCAACTCATCAGAATCGTTTCCTCGAATTTCCGCTTCCAAGAAGCCTGTCGGATTAGAGTAAATCGATGTTCAGGTTTAAGTATTTATGCCTTGTTCTCCTTATGGTCACAAGATCCTTACGCATCAAGTCATGTAATTGCATTACATTCCAAGCATTGCCTGTGAATTTCATATTTTCCACCCCCATACCCCGGCACCGTGCTGGCGATCGGTACTTGCCCTTAATTCGTGGATGTCTGCAGACTTGTACTGACCAACTCACGCGATGTTCCGGGGGCCACAAACCAACCCAGGAATTAACTAATTCAACTAAATACGACCTCCACCTGAGCTGACGTAAAGTAACCCAACCGAACGTTCCTCGAACTTCAGATCTTAAAATGACAAACATTCCAATACGTATATTTTAAATGTTTGTAAAATCTCACGATTCCGAATTTTAAAAAAGATCATAGAAATTTCAAAATCCGAAAGTTAAAAAAAATTCGTAAATACCGTACATTAATTTCCGAGATTCAACATTTCTGATACTTTATGCAAAGAACGTGTAGCAGCGGTGAGAATATTTACAGTAAGATTTGCGATAATAATAAGAATAAGAAGGAAAATGACCTCTGGGCCCATTGTTTGAAACGCGATAGACAAACAGACAGACAGACACCAACTTCAGGTTTTCATTCGCTTACGCTAGACCTTAAAGAACATAAAACAATAAGATTGGTGATTATGATGATGATGATTGTAATTACAGCCATAACATTAAAGTAACAAGGAATGTAATACTGTAGCTAATCAGCATATATTAGAGCTGTGTGGTCATGAAATTCCATTTATCCCAGAACTCGGTTGATTATGGTAAGGAGTTTCACTCTCCGTCCGCCTTTATCTCACGGAAGAAGTTGAGAGGCTTCTGAGTAGGAGGTTGCGTGGACCAGGGGCTGGAGGATAAAAATCTGTCTCTCCTCCGTTGTGTTTCAGTACGTACTCAACCCAAAATTGTAAGAGTAATAAAGAATCGATCAGAGCAATTTCTGATAAGCTAACAGTCGCTCAGCTAATTATGCAGTCCTTCATCTTGTATGGGAACAGAAAATTAATTACCTATTTCAGAAGATTTCGCCGTTCTATCCTGTCTCGAACTTGCTTAGTCCATTCCAAACCTCCAAACTTTTCTTTGAAGATCCGTCTTAATATCATTATATAATTTATGTTAATGTCTCTCAAGTTTTCTTCAGGTCTTCGTACTAAAAATCTTGTACATAATTCTCATCATAATACGTGTCCCACCCACCCACGTATTTCTTAATCTGATGACCCTAATAATACTTGGTTAAGAGTACAAATTATGAACTTCCTCATTATGCAATTTTCTCCATCCTCCCCCTCTCTATATCTTCTTTAGGTCCATATTTCTCCTCAGTTCATTGTTTGTAATGCCTTTACTCTGTGTTCGTTCTGAGAATAATAATGACGGAGATAATGAATACGAGGCGCGTCCTCAAAGTAAGTTTCCCTGGGGCCGTTTACAGAAACAAAACACAATTTCATGGAAATATTTATTGCAACAGATACAGCAAGTGTCCAGCTATTTTTCAACATATTCGCCACCGGAATTGAGACATTGGTCATACCGTGTGACCAACTTTTGAATACCTGTGTCGTAGAAGTCTGCCGCCTGGGATTGGAACCACTGTGTGACAACCATCTCCGCCTCTCTGTCATTCTCAAAACGCTGACGCTGACCGGACAGGAATTTCTTGAGGTGTAGGAAAAGATGGAAATCACTGGGAGCGAGGTCCGGGCTGTAGGGTGAATGATTAAACACCTCCCAGCTGAACTCCTGCAGGAGACTTGCTGTCCGTCGAGCCGTGTGCGGCCTAGCGTTATCACTGACCGCACTTCACAGTCGGCGGGAGCTGGAATAAGAACCTCCATCTTCAACAGCTGCAACGATGCTACTGTGAGAACGCGGGAGGTGCCGTTAGTGCATGCGCCATGCTACGTCATTGCTCTATCACGTACGCACAGTCGCTTCGCGCAATATAAGGTTTGCTAGCTGTGGGACGAGTGGGAAACTTACTTTGAGAACGCGCCTCGTATTTCTTATAGTGTTAGCCGGGCTAACACGGTTAACACGAATACTTCGCAGTGATAGTAATACACTCAAAATGAATTCCAATGTAATTTTTACAGAGCGTCACTTTTCACACTGGTAAACTGTGGTTGTGAGCTGGTTGCTTAGCGATCCAAACACACTGAATCAGTTCAATGCTACCTGGAACTGAGGGATAAGACATGATAACTGTGGGCGTTATGGCTAGTAATTACACTGAGATTAACCGTGGAATGCAACTGAAAGAGAAAATTACTATAACAAGAGAAAATTTAACCTGACTCTCCCAACATCAGAACATTAAGTCAAAGGCGTGTAGTCAAGTGTACTTAGAAAAAGGACTTAAATATGGTTAAGTTAAGAAGGACCCACGGCTCAACTTTAGCACTGTGCTTCGTCATAAACTAGCATGCTGTGTCATGACGTAAAGAAATAAGTTAAAAAACGGACTTGAGAGGTATTTGTAAGCAAAGTTCTGGGCATAGTGTGTGCACCTAGCAGAAAGTACTTAAGGAAGAATCATATTTTTGTACGCTTAACATTATACTGTTAGGAATTTTAAATCAGTGACTTTGAAAATGGCATGACGTTTGACACTCACAGGGAAAATTTTATTAAAAATTCTAGATATAACATAAAATAAAGGAAACTTGTGAAATAATTTATTATTTAATTAATTTGTGGTTTATCTAACGATGCTGTCAATAATTCAGAATATAATAGCGTTAAATAGCAGGACGATTAATGAATTAAGAATTTGAAAGCTTGTGGAAGGAAGTGGTAGTGGCCTAATTTAAAATACTGTCACAACACTTGCCTGGAGGGACTGATGAAATCGCCGGTCTCAGGGTCAAGGTCTGAGCCTGTTGCCTCCGGTATACCAGTCACTTCTTTGTTTTTAGGTGGAACGTCGTTAAGGTCTGTAGGGGTTGACGATATCAGGACGGATTGCATTAGTACATTTTGGTTGCGAAAATGGAACGAACACTCAGGAAATGTACGCAGAGATAGGGGCGTGTTATTAAAATACTGCAGCTCTTTAAAAAATGTGTTGTAAAATCTCAGTCGGATCAGGGTCAGATAACGAGATTTTCCGAAGACGGAAATGAATTTTGAGACCGGGAAAATAAAGAAATTTAATCGATTTATGAATGAAGTCTTTCAGGTATGTAGTCGATTGTCTGCTTCTTGTGAATGGGTTGTGGTGACGTGAAGTGGGTTAAATCCCGTTGAGTCTGAATTAACAAGCTTCGTGAGAATACTTGAACTATCAGAAATGAACAAGGAAATTCACGGGATGCCTATATTTACTGCTACGTCATTAAATTATTAAATTAAAATGAACGAAACGGGAAATGAAAGAATTATGCGAAATGATGTTTAAGACATCCTAGTATACATACGAACTGGCAGGGGAGACGGTGGCACGATATCATACAAATGGATGTCAGGAAAAAGTTGCGTGAGAGTGGGGTAAAATCTGAAATGTTTGAGGGTAATATCCGACGGTGATGGTAATAATTGTGTCGTTTCCACACGAGCGAGGAATTTGTATCCCGTTGTTCATTCTTTTTTTATGTTATCGATTTGCCCGTGTTTCATCCTGCCCCTAATGACTGTTAAATGACTGACGGATTTTAATAAAATTTTGTACGAATTTCATCCGAGTTAAGGCCATCCTACCTTCATATCTTTCAGTTCCCAAGCATGATACCAACATGGCGGTCGTCTAAACGCTTTACACTGTACTTGCCAGTAGATATAATTTTATGATCCGGGAAATACATGTTTTAAATTTCTTGGAATAATATAAAACATGCCTTGAAGTAATGTTTCTATTTAGCTTTAAATCTGTTGAAGCCAAATTATAAAGCATTGGAGATAGACATGTGAAATTATGTTGAATATCATAAAGTGTACTTACCAACCAATTCTCTATGAATTCTCTTTGTATGTTAACAATTAAGAGTGATAAGTGTCATGAAATTGGCAGATCAACGTAGTGTATATTGATGTTAAGATGACGGGTTGTTGCGCTGTGTAGTCTGGTAGAAGTTTACCGACGTTTGCTGCCTTCATCATCACGGTTGATGAAGAGGCAGCAAGCACCTCTGAAACGTCGGTAAACTCCTATTATACTACACGACAGTACAACCCAGAGACAGCCATCTTCAGTCTTACCACCGTGAAAACCTCAAATCCTACATAAATTGATATTATTAGAAATTGTGCAAAAATATGAACAAATAAATCATTAAACTATTTATGTAGGAATGAAATTGGTCTATAAGATGATCTACCGTGCTTAATTACACATGATTGCTTTGAGTGACATAAGGATTTTATCACTGAATTTTTATACAGATCCCCAGTACGAAATGTAATCACAGTTCTTCCCTACAGAACATCAACATCATTCCTGTACTTGGTGCAAGAACACACGTAAAACCACCAACATCTCCCGTCCTTCTTCATGCAACACCAAAATAATGAACTGCATAATTTCATTACGTCACTAAACACACATAAAACAGAAGATGTGTGCTGAAATTGGTGCTACGTCTCTTTCTCACGTAGGATTCAGCATGACGAAAGAGATCCAAGATCGATTAATCAAATACCAATAGGGGTCTTTGACCTTAAAGTTGGAGTTCAAATCCGGGCATTGTACGAAGTTAAGAAACAATTGCTGGCGTATTGTATCTAGATTGATCTAGTAACAAGCAAGTGACGATTTCTGTGTAATTCCATGTTTCTGCTGGGGAAACTATAAGGCTGTTAGGCTACGTGTCTTAGACCTCTGGTCCAATTACTCCTCGTTTCTTGCATTAAAACCTTTAGGAAAGTATAACGAGACGAGGAGCGGGGCTTTATACTTGATTATAAAATAATCTGATTTGTTCTTTTTCCTCTTTCATTTTCTCCAATTATCCATACAGTAGGGGTCAAATTGAGGTCAATTATAATACCGTAGGCAAGTGCCTCTTGCCTATCATGCAATCTGACGAAGTGTTTGGCGTCGTGTTCTCTGCACTGCGTTGCTGCTGTTTCGTTCTGTGAGATTTTGCTCTCGTTTTTTTTTTAATGAAATCAAACGATCATCTGCACTCCATCCTGTAGATGGCTATCGATCAGAACGCGCCACAGAACGTGACCTTACGTTTGGGATTTGGGCCACTGGTATGAACACCCCGATAACTAACGCGTGTCAGTGGATGGGCTCATGTCAGCCGCGGATTCTGTAAACCATCGAGTTAGAAATGGTACATTAATATCGATTGATATAGGATAAATGTTTTGAAACTTTGGTATAATTAAAATAATTTGGAATGAGAGCAACAAATCAAAATTATCTTCGTGATGAAGTTGAGGCCGTATGTTTTCCAATTTATTAATCTTTGAAGATATATAAGATTAGTTACTATCAGCGTCGTAGAATTAAAAAATAATTTGGGTTTAAATTTTAACCTGATTATATAATACTGCCGAATTCTATGTTGCGTACTCTGTCTTACCTCAAAAGAAGGTCTTGAACAATATTCTGGATCACCTTCATTCTATGATCTTGCCTTAGAGCGAAGGACAAAGTTTCACATCCGTGCGAAACAACTGATGATTATGTAGGCAGGTCTATTAACATGCACGCGCGCGCTTTTAAGAGAGACGGACAGAATTGTAGTTCGATTGAATCTCACAGGATGTCCCAAGGTTCTTGAGTAATATGAACATTTTATCACAATATGTGAAAAAAAAACCTTTTGGCAACTGTGTTATTAACACTGAAAATACAACATTTATTGCGAATTTTTGGGACCCAAATGATTTCTTTCGCCAAGAACGTCTTGTAACAGAGATTTATAATGCTCGCACATTAGATGAAATTTAAGTGGTGGATAATCTTGCATCTTTGTGGAAATTGAAATATTTTTGCCTAGACATATTTGTCGGTTATTGGGCCTAAAATTACGTAAAGTGGACTAACAATTCGTGAGCTTCATTTATCCCCAAACACGCATCAGATAATTTGGATATGATTTATTTTGAAATGTTGAGTGGATATTCGAAGAAAAGTACAACACTTTAATGCTCAGAGAAATGACTGCATTGAACATCTGTTCTTCTGATAGTTTAACATTTCCGTGTTATTCAGATTGAGAGATAAATCTGTACTAAGAACTAATGCATTCGTTTGTTGTCATAAGTAATTGTGATTATTCTTTTGCGAAATATTTTCAAATAACGTAAGTTAAGATGTCAGTTTGATCGCAGATGCCCGACACATGGTATATTCATGTGGTCTAATGGTTCAACATCGAATAAATTCCTGATAATTTCTCAAAAAGTGATTATGTTAATGATGCTCCAATACGGATTTCGTATCATACGATCAGGCCTGTTAAAATGTAATAACTAAACTAACTAACTAACTAACTAACTAATAAACTAAACTATGAAGACTCATAGTTAGTATATTCGATGTCGCAGTCAATATCCGAACCGGGTCCCTCTCCAATACAAGGAAAGTATCGCCCACTGTTCTGTGGGCCAAAAATTAGCACACAGAAGTTGTATATTTACGATTAAGGAGTAACAAAATAGATAATGAAAATATCTGGATGTCAAAAAACTCGTAAGTTTCAGCAGAATATATTTATTAGAGAGTAGTCACGAAAACAGAGCTCCATTAAAAGCGGGGCGCATTGACTCCAGTCCAACAAATGCTGCTGATATTTTGACAATTTTTTATCGCATAATGGTGGCTCGAGAAGGTTCTTAGGGTTTCTTCTGCTTGTTGGTAAGTTCGAAATGCATGACCAATCAAAACTTCAGATTCAGTTTCATTATTCTTATTCTTCGTACTTTGTCCTCTCACCAGCCTTGATAATTCTTAATTACAATAAAATTAACACTGGGTCTTGGTTTAAAACTTTTTATGAGTTTATAGAGTGTTAGATTCATTTCGCTATTCCGTTTCGATTTTACCGTTGCATATCGCTTCGAATAGTTATTCAACGTTTCATCAAACATTTCACATGCCATCTTCAGGGTGAATGTGTGATTCAACCACAGAAATGAGGGATATAGGACATAATCCTTCAAAATATTCCAATGATTTAACAATTATATAAAACTGTTCTGATTATTTAAACATCTTGAGTTCATGGCATACATTACTTGCAAAGAGTTATTTTTTTTAGAAAATGTATAATTTTGGTTTAAATATTTATGTAAAGTACGACCCAAATAAAATTTACCAGACTGATTTTAGAATATAATCGATATACAAACTCTTATAATAATTTTAGAAATGGATTAAGCCGGCGATCAGACAATTCCGAAGTTCATTTTCGTGACCACGTCATTCAAGAATTCCAAGTAATTTTTTCTCTGTTTTAACTCAGCTCTGATGTACGTTCGAATGTTTTTTCGTAAGCGCTGATTGGCTATCCTTACATGTAATTATTTTCAGTCTCGCTTTATAATTCTTAGGATTATTTTGAACACTTTTTGAGAGCTGCATTTCTGTCGTCCGTCCCGTAATTAAATTTCAAATCTCAGTATTATGCGTTCAAAGTGACTGTTTCTCGTACAAACAGTTCTCAGCGTCGTAAATGTCCACTTTCTGTGGTCGGTCGTCATGCGAACTGCTGATGTGGCAACGCCGTTGAACTTAGAATCTGAATATCTACACGATGATATAGCTTTAAAATTAATTACTTATCGGCTTCGATATTTTGATGCGAGAATTGCAATTTGCATCACTTCTGAAATTTGTATGGTGGCGTGTCACAGATATTTAACGTGCTGGGAATTGAAATGGTTTCAAGACCTACAATGTTTAAAGGTCTGTGTGAACAGCATGTAGCTTTAATAACGGTTCCTTTCACTACATCGATTGAATTCTGATATATATTTTTTTATAATTTACAGTTCTGGTTTAAGACTGCCGAAAAATTTCTTTTATGATTAAGTTTTTATTTATAATGAATGAAAAGCGTAACCAATTCATAAATGCCTGTTTTAAGACAAAAATATCACCATGTTACTTTTTTTTCTAACTTATAATCGCCTCTGGTAATATATAATTGGCAGAATGACACACTTTTCCGGCTGAGGTGTTTGGAACTTACCTTATTCTACTGCAGAAAAACAGTGCAGCAAACTTAAGATATTTAATAAAGTCAAATTATTATGCTAGTATGTAAATGTCATTGAGATAAATGTAGATATATATTTTGCTTACTATCAGACTGAGAAATAATTAGTGAGTCAGGATTGCACAACAGTTGGTACCCCTGCAGTATTCTAAGCAAACGCCATCCGTGTTCAAACAGGACTATTTAGAACTGTGCTGCCATAAAGATTGAGTGCTACTCAACGGAACACTTTTCGGCTAGTATTTTGGGCTGTCTACCAAGGGCGCTTTCCAAGAAGCCTAGAATGTCTGTTTTTCTACACTGCACTGTAAAATAATGTTTTTTATATAAGAAGAAAAAGAAAGCAGTGATTGTAATTAACTATTTCATCTCTCGATCGAAAGTGTTTTCTTCTAATTTGTCGAACTTTTGACGCTAAAACAGCTACAGATTCGCTAGTGTCATGTTAAATATAATAATATTAATTATTCAGTACGCAAAAACATTGTAAAATATTGTGCATTGTTAGTTTATGTTTTGACGTGGTTGTACTCTGGCACTGGTCAACAGAGCAGGAACATAGCCACGGCTACTACCCTGAGTTATCTATCGCGTTATTCAGCAAGAGAGCAGTGGTCTGTTCTGAACATTGGATGGGCCGTGGAAGTTGATGTAAAAGTGAATTAAGGTACTCATTTTCATACGATGACATCGGAAGGTTGTTGGCTTCTGAAGGCTGCGATTGGACGCCCCGATGTCCATACAGTTGTTAATTTACTAAGCACTACGTGTTAACATTCTTAGAGGAAATATTAATTTCTGGGTTACTTAACGACTGATTTTAGTTACATGAGGGGATCATTTTGAATCAGTTATGAACTTTGGAAGGACGTGACACTAAGAGGTCTTAGCCTGTTATAATACTACCCCAGCTTTTCCTTTTATGGAGGAACTCTCTGTGAACCGAGACTGGAAATCGAGACCTTCCGAACACAAAGCAGAAGTAACCTCCATTTGTGATTCTAGAAAAAAAAATACGAGTTGAGAGGCGTTAGAGAACATGATGCTGATGGAGATAGTTTAACGAAAGTAACTAGATGGCTTACGGAACCCGAAGGTTCATCACCGAATTAACCAAAGCCCTCCACCGGACCCTGTCCTGGGCCAACAAAATCCAGTTTCCTTCAACTCCTATCTCCCATAGATCCTGCCTGAGGTTATCCTCCCATCTACGTCTAGGTCTCCCCAGCGGTCTCTTCCCCTCAGGCTTCCCAAATAGTGGACCCAACCAACCAGATGGCTTACGGAACGCGAAGGTTCTTCACCGAATTAACCAAAGCCCTCCACCGGACCCTGTCCTGGGCCAACAAAATCCAGTCTCCTTCAACTCCTATCTCCCATAGATCCTGCCTGAGATTAGCCTCCCATCTACGTCTAGGTCTCCCCAGCGGTCTCTTCCCCTCAGGCTTCCCAACCAATACCCGGTGCACACCTCTTGTCCCATCCATGCGCGCTACATGCCCAGCCCATCTCATTCTTCTCGACTTAATCACCCTGACAATACTGGGGGAGGAGTACAGATTTTAAAGCTCGTCATTATGCAGTTTTCTCCATATCCCATCGTCTTTTCTCCTAGGCCCAAATATCCTCCTCAACACTTGTTCTCAAACACCTGCAATCTGGGTTCCTCCCTCGGAGTGGTATTTTAACGAAGGGAAGGTAAAAATGGAGAAAATTACGTAATGACGAGCTTAAAAATACATGTTACCGAATAGTGCATATCACCTGGTCCAACTGGCGGTCCGCAGGCCACATCGGACCCGAGACCGCTTGCAGCCAGGTCTTCGGAGTATAAAACGAGGAATTTCTGGACGGGCTGAATGACTGTCAGTTCCTACCCAATATTTTGCCTCGGTTAGTTGTGACCCGCAGTGCATTTCGGCAATGCGCTGGGATGAGGACAGACGAATGTGGCCTCTGTTCGTCCCCAAGCGACCTCGTGGTAAGAACGGGGAAGTGGCTTTGCCCATTTCACAGTTCGAATTTTGGCCGAGGGATAAAGTGCTTTATCGGCGATCATGACGCAATTATCCCATTCCTTAAATTAGCATATTACCAACTGCCCGTGCCTAATACATTTGGGATCCGCTTTCAGATACCTGAAAGTTGTGAATTCAAAAATGACACATGTGCAATTGAATTTTACACTTACTTGTATCCAGATGTGTTACAAATGAAGAATTTGTATCTTAATTGCGTCATGTTTGTGTTATATCAATACATATATTTATTTTTCCAGTCTATACACAAAACTTGTTTTAAAATAATGTTGTTAAAATTATTTATAACATTTACAATATAAATTGCATTATGTTATATTTTAGGCGCTTTTCTGTGTCGTATAATATTACATTTATCTCAGCGCTTTTGATTTCGACGACATGTTTCGATGTTTACCACATCATCATCAGGCTTATCATTTCATATATTTTTTATCGTCTGTGGATATCAGACGTCCGACACATCACAATACAACCTGATAATGAACATCAAAATGCATACTCCAAATCAAGATGAAGACTGAAAATTAAAAATCTATAAACGCAATGCACAAATGTACAATAGTTTTTAAAAAAATATATGAAATGATAAGCCTGATGATGATGTGGTAAACGTCGAAACATGTCGTCGAAATCAAAAGCGCTGAGATAAATGTAATATTATACGACACAGAAAAGCGCCTAAAATATAACATAATGCAATTTATATTGTAAATGTTATAAATAATTTTAACAACATTATTTTAAAACAAGTTTTGTGTATAGACTGGAAAAATAAATATATGAAATGACGAATTGTTTCGTGTCATTTCTCCTGTGTAGTGAGATGGAAATATGACATAATGTATATTAATTGATCAAATGTTGTAAATTATTGTTTTATATAGCGTTTATTGTTAGGTTCCTGTTATGAAAAGTATGGACATTACGTTAGTTTTTATTTATGTACTGTCATACCACCACATGGTAATGAGGGCTGTAAATATCGCATAGATCGCTTTATGCATCAAACTGTGTGTTAGTACGAAATAGCACTGACGCGTATCCAAGCAGCCATCAGAGAGTACGAAAATAAACGGAGAAACAAAAGAATTTTACGTCATAGTTTAATACTTTCTAGGAATTGTTATAAGGTAGTATATTTGCGTCATATTGTGAATTAGGTTAATATTTTAATATTTTCCGTAAAATCACAATTTTAATAAGATAATAAAATATAAAATATTTAAAATATCATTTAATATTTTCCGTCAAATCACAATTTTAATAAGATAATAAAATATAAAATATTTAAAATATCATTAAACCTCGACCCGACACAGTAATACTTCTAGATGTCTTCCGCCAGACACGTCATGTCTCTATCAACTCATCACCGACTAATATTGAACATCAGATGAACCACGCCATATAAAAAACAATACCTTCGTTCTAATATATAAGAGTAATCTGATAAGAACATTTCAATAAACTGCATAACATTGTAAATGATTGTAATTCGAGTTTTAAATTTTACCAATCTAATTTATACCTGAGGACGGTTAAATATAACCGAAACATGTCGTAAGAGACGTTCCAATTTGTAAATCGATCATTCGATGCGGAACGCGAAGTGATATTTTAAATATTTTATATTTTATTATCTTATTAAAATTGTGATTTGACGGAAAATATTAAAATATAGGAATTGTTATAATTACAACTGACGTAAAAAGCCTTTTGAAATTTAGTGGAAAATAAATTAATTTTTTATCTTATCCCCTGAGTCTCTTTCTACTTTTCTCACACGTGTTGCACACTACTGCTTATTAAATATAGGAATATCGCTGAATGCTTTAGAAGCTGTATTGTCTCTTATTTGCAGCGTTTTTCTGTTTTACGTTAAAGCAGCCTGAGGGTGTAGTCAGAACCGTAGAAATTTAAGTAACACGATCTTCTTAAAACATTTAACACGTAGATTTACTTAGCTAGTCTTGAAATTTAATTTTGTGAACTCGAAGGTTATTTACTGTAACATAAAATTCAGCCATTTTTACATCTTTCTTACCAACTTAAATCCTGTTTCTACGCCCTATTTCGGCCCGACAACTTTTTAATTTATTTCAACTTGTACCTAAGTTTTTCAGTTAGCTTCTTTACTCGATTTTCCATCCAAAGTACACATTTATAATGTGTAGTATGAATGCTACGTACCCAACCCATCACATTTTTCTACATAAGCATCTTAAGTCATATGCAGCCTCAGGAAGTGGTTGTTTATCAGTGGAAAATTTAGATTTCTTGAAGAAGGATTTGAAGTTTTCACAGCGGTGAGTCTGAAGATTTCTGTCTTCTGGGTTGTTGCGCTGTGTAGTCTGGTCGATGTTAACCAACGTTTCAGAGGTCATACTGCCTCCATCATCAGGATGATGAAGATTTCTCTCTTCTGGGTTGTTGCGCTGTGTAGTCTGGTCGATGTTAACCAACGTTTCAGAGGTCATACTGCCTCCATCATCAGGATGATGAAGATTTCTCTCTTCTGGGTTGTTGCGCTGTGTAGTCTGGTAGATGTTTACCAACGTTTCGGAGGTCATACTGCCTCCGTCATCAGGGCGATGAGTATGAAGATTTCTGTCTTCTGGGTTGTTGCGCTGTGTAGTCTGGTCGATGTTTACCAACGTTTCGGAGGTCATACTGCCTCCGTCATCAGGGCGATGAGTATGAAGATTTCTGTCTTCTGGGTTGTTGCGCTGTGTAGTCTGGCCGATGTTAACCAACGTTTCAGAGGTCATACTGCCTCCATCATCAGGGCGATGAAGATTTCTGTCTTCTGGGTTGTTGCGCTGTGTAGTCTGGTCGATGTTTACCAACGTTTCGGAGGTCATACTGCCTCCGTCATCAGGGCGATGAGTATGAAGATTTCTGTCTTCTGGGTTGTTGCGCTGTGTAGTCTGGTCGATTTTAACCAACGTTTCAGAGGTCATACTGCCTCCATCATCAGGGCGATGAAGATTTCTGTCTTCTGGGTTGTTGCGCTGTGTAGTCTGGTCGATGTTTACCAACGTTCAGAGGTCATACTGCCTCCATCATCAGGGCGATGAGTATGAAGATTTCTGTCTTCTGGGTTGTTGCGCTGTGTAGTCTGTAGAAGTTTACCGACGTTTCAGAGGTCCTTGCTACCTCTATTATTTGGGCGATGATCTCCTTGATGATAAAGACATGAAGTACCTCTGAAACGTCGGTAAACCTCTACCAGACTACACGGCGATACAACCCAGAAGAGAGCAATTTTCAGATTTCTTGAAGTACATAGTACACTGTAGAAGTTATTTAGTACAATCTGCCTTGACTATCCGAGGTGTAGGTTTCAGGATTGCGCCATATATCGAGATTGACACGTTCGATACATCGAGTCGATAACAAGCACCAGCACCTTCAGCAGTTATATCGCATCCTTACATCTCCTTCAAGTCGCCGTCTGACGTGAATCAGAAGGCAGGTCACGTGTGAATATTGGAAGCCGGCGAGCTCTTAAAAATGTAATTTATGCAAGCTTATTTTTAAATGCTCGTATCTCAAGATCCGCTGAGAATGAAAAGTCCCAATTGAGCATGAAATTTGGCATCAATCGGGACGCGTGATAGCATAGACGCACATTGGACTGCATGAGAACTAAAGTGTAATATGTCACGAGGCGATTATCGTGTTTTGTCACCGGAAGTTTCTTGCGTTCAGCCGCCGTGGAACAACAATTTGACTCATAGAAACCGTCCTTTTGTTTCCTTCTTAGTCTCTGGTTGCTGCATGTAGCGATGCATTTTATATTTACAGTCGTTATCATCATGTAGAACCAAGACGGTAACTACAGTCCACGACTGTAATCTTGAGACTTGCGGGGTGAGGAAGTGGGGTGAAGGAGGAAGGTGGAAAGATAGCGCCTGCTTTTAGAGCTTCGGACTTCCTGCATCCATTACAAGTCTCAAGATTACAGTCGTGGACTGTAACTGCAAAGGGTTTTGATGCCATGTCCCCTTGTTAACAAAGCCTAAATTCTATGATTTCAAAAATAAGTTTTGTTTCTGCTAGAACGCTGGCCTTGTAATCCTGGGGTCTCGGGTTCGATTCCCGGCGGTGCCCGAATTTATAACTTGTGTTGGGCAAGGCCGTGGTCTAGGCAACACGGAGTTTTCCTCCGGGGGCTTCCCCGGTTTCTCCGTGGTATCCCAACAATTACTCCATTCACACACAGAAGAAGGCAATGGCAAACCACTTCTGGATCATCTGCCAAGAACGTATATGAACAGGTCCCAGTCCGAGAAAAGGATGGAAGGATCCTGTTCATATGGACCTGTCGTCAGACAGAACACTTTACAAAAATAATAATAAAAATTCTGTTACTGGTTACATTGATTACGAAGTTCATTATAGATAAATATTAAATTTTAATATACACGTGGTTAAATAATAAATTTGTTATTTCGTTACAGTTAACTTTTGTAAATGCCCAGGTAAAGAGCAGGAACTTAAACAGGTAATAGGAGAAGGAATTCGCGATGAAATTAAGGGATAAATTAATTTATAAAATATATGTTACTATTTGAATATATTGAATATATTTGGTCGAGTACTGGATACAGTGTTCTGTGGCCGCCTAACACCAGGTTTTCGCGACCACAGTCTTTACATATTAGCATTACTTGTTTACTATAACTATTCCCTAATACTACCCCAGTTAGAGTTCTAAATTCTCTATTTTGTTCTGTCGTTGACATCTTATTTTGTACAGGAAATTCCCTACTATTTAATTAAAACGTCATCTTTCCTTTATTTCGTCAGGTTATGCGTTCGAATTTGTATCACGTACCTTATGTTTCTGAGATTCGTGGTGATACTACCCTTCTGTTTCGGTTCCCATCGACTGGTTCTCAGTCATTCTGCGTGCTTTTCCGGCCTCCTTATCCAAGGATCACGTCAAACACATCGACAGTTCACAGATAAGACACCAGTTCCGTACAATCTTAGGTGAATGTGTGCCATATAGAAAGAGGTTTAACGTGAATGCAATTAATTGGGTTATTCAAAACGTCTGCTCGGAATATTCCACGAGCCGAGAATATCCAGTGACAGAATTTTCTGGCTAGCAACGCGTTGGAAGACTGTGTTTCGGTTTTTGTGGTCCGCTCTCCGCTTATTACAGAAGTTTTAAAATGCGTGGGTGTTCACCTTCCTGAACCTTATGGTCCTCCTCTACATTTTTAGCTTTATGGAATCCTGGTTCTGATGAAACGTACGAAATGGAATTGCATGTTTTCACAGGCATCCAAAAGTTCAACTACTGTCAGCTTTATTGCTTCGTAATTTCAGAAAAACGCGAGAATTATATAATTTTGATTAGTGTTCCCTCCTCTTACCTCGTTTTTTCTCTCTCGCCCCTCTCTCAAACATAAGGCTACCTTAGTAATAGTAACACGATGCAATCTAAAACATCTCCCTCTCTCGTCACAAGACAAAGACTTAAAATTTCTAAGAAGCCGTGGAGATTTCTTGTCACGACAATATACCGGGCAGCTCTGTGTCATATTATCACCCACATTGCAATTTATTTTACTTTATCTGCGTAAATTACTCGGTTTGTTTGAACCTTATATCTATCATCCATTTAGAAATCCACTGGTAATACGTATGAGGACGTCAAATGTCATGAATTGTTTAAAGAAACTGTGTATTGACTAGTTAATATCATGAAAACTCCCTTTAAGTGTAGAAGCTGGTTAAGCCATGAAAAATATAACATAAGTTTTAGGTTGATTTATTGATTGCTAATAAACACTTTTCGGGAGTTTAAATAAAGTTACGTTCAGTTCAAGATATAAAGAGTCCATGATGACGTATGTTATGTTATTGACGATTATTCAGTCACTGAATTACATCCTGCTCATTTCGAACCGGAGAATCCATCACCACGTTCACTAAGCCCATAACTGTCTCCTGTCTTGAGTCAGTTCAGTTTACAGCTTGTTGGGGGAAAAAAATGCCTGAGGAAAATATGAAGAATAATGTCGTTAAATAGGAATTAAGGTTTTCACTTAGGTGAGTCCGATGATGTCTGTCTCCTGGGTTCTCCATCACCAAGGCGATCGCCCTGATGATGGAGACAGCAAGGACCTTTGAAACGACGGTAAACTTCTACCACACTACATGTCGCTACAACCCAGAAGACAGCCATCTTACGAGTGTAGTTTTTAATATGAACTCTTGGTTTAATTAATATTGTTAGGATGATCAAACCAAAGATTAGATGGACACGCCTTGTCTCATATGAGAGTAAGGAGACAGTTTGGTCGCAATACCACGAAGGAAAAGACTACTTGAAAGACCTTGGCTTAGATGGGAGAACAATAAAATACCCTTTAAACACAAAGCTCGCCTAAAATAAACTTACATATAAAGTTAAAACTATTGGTTCATGAGTATGTTCTTTGTTTGTTCGCTTGTAACTCGAGAATGGATAAACCGATTTACACCAAACTTTGCAGGGTTTCGGTACAGGAAATATTTACACTATCAAAACAAATAGCTGTCAGATTAGTTAAGTGTTTCTCAATATATGAAGTAAATCAAGTTCTAAAGCTGTGAGACGATGATAGTTACTTTGGACGTCATGCGAAATGAGACTTTCGGTTACATCTTTAAGCCGAATAAACCCGTTATGGCGCTGCTCAGATTTTGCATGCTGAAATCGATTAGGACTGTACCTCCATCCATGACATGTTCACGTAAGGCTGTGGGAAGTCACAATCGAGAGATGGTATCGATAAGTAGGGCCTTTAGCTACTCGACGGACAGCTCGCCTGCCTGACTCGCCACTCTTCTGTGTTGCAGTTGTCAGTATTCTTGAGACTACTCAAAACTGCTGCTCGCTCCGAGTCCTTTGCGTGTTTCTTGGGAAATGTATTGGTCGATCTTTAAAACGGGTAATTATGTTAAAATCTGTTGGCCACATCGCATAAAATATAAATATGGTTATAGGCCTCTGTGACTCTTGTCAAACAGTTTCGATATATCGAAAGTTGAATGAAATTCAATTCAATTAATTCAATTCAATTAATTTATTTACGTGTTTGCCAACAGCAAGAAGCCAATAACAGGCAAACACTGATAATATATACAATAATAGTGAAATAATAATGGATAATATTACACAAACGGATTACAAAAATAACTTATGACAGTAAGAATACATACCAGAGTGAGGACACCTACCAAATCACGTACTAGAATACGGATTAATGGGTCGAATAAATCCTGGACATCCGAAGGATATATGGAGCGACCAAGGACACGTGAGGGTTTACGATAGTCTGTTAAGATTGAACAATAAATAGTAACGCAAAACTTCCAACTAAGAAATTCCAGTTGCCTTTCTTATCGGCACGTGACGTTGAGTAGTCCGTGGTTACTGTTACATTAACTAGACTTAACGTTAGACGTAGAACAAAGTTTTAGTTGAGAAGATAAGAAAACTGAAGTAATTTGAAATGAGCTTACTAATAAGGAAATAAAGGAAAGCGATTTACATACTTTCTTTCGGTGCAGAAGTGGACAGTCATGTACTGCGGGTTAGAGATTACATTTTTCATATCAAGTGGTTGTTATGACCTTAAGGGCCGTGTTCAAATACCGTTTGAAGAACTCTCATTTCTTGAATAGACGAATATTCTACAGTCTTATTACCGTGATGCTATTTAAAATACTTCTGTTTATAAGTCACCGCTGGAGAACGAAGCATGCTGACTAGCTTTTCGCAACCCACATACCATTTGTTTTTCTAGATTCTTGTGCAATCATTTTTTGAGCTCTGTACATTGACTTGCTACAAACTGGACCGTTATGATTCGATTCCACGAAGGGTCGTTCAAAGTTTTCTCTCTCCTACTACCGTACGTTCGGGATAAATCACAAACTCACCATTACACTTGCAATAGCAGGTTTATTATTATTATTAAGTGTTCTGTCTTACGACAGGTCCATTGCTCTGCCCAAAAAGAGCTCTCCAGTTGTCCCTATTCTCGGCTTCTCGCTTTAATTCCTGGAACGTCATCTTCTTTCCTTGTTTAAGGTCGTCGGTTAGCTGTATCAGTCTTCTTCCCAGTCCTCTCTTTCCTTCAACCTGGCCTTCGGTGATATCACTCAGTAATCCATTCCTTCTCATAATATGTCCCAGCCAGTTAGCTTTCCTTCGTGTAATCGCCTGCAGAATGTTTCTTTGCTCGTTGACTCTCCTCAATACTTCTTCGTTGGTCACTCGATCCGTCCACCTGATCTTCTCTATTCTTCAATAGCAGGTTAAAGTTATAAAATTTGGATTTCTAGTGGCATCTGTTGGCCATATAAATTGACGACTCAGAATCAAAATGACACCTTAAATGTACACATACTTCGACGAAAAATATTTTTTAATTTTGCCTCAAATATTTCTGCAGTAGACGCCAATAGAGCTGTTCTAACGCCGCCCCTGATCTCAGATTTTTGTCAAGTCACGCTCAATCTATTAAGGACCATTGACCACTATGGTTGTAATGCTATGGGATATTCTGCATTTCCAATTCCATGCATGACTACTTGAATGCATCATGGGCACATGTCATCCTCTGATAAAGATGGCACAGTTATCTTTCTGGGTTCAGTGACTAGCACAGAAGGCAAGTTTCTTACACCTTATCTGCTAATAAAATATTTTTCCAGCGACGCTGAGAGTAGGATTTTAGACAGTGGTAGAAATTGTCACGTTCCTCACTACTGCGTGTGTAGGCCACTTCCTATTCAGTGAGTTCCGGAGTGCGAAGTTGACTTCTTATATTTTTAATACGATACAGAAATCTGAACTCTTGAGTCTTTGCCTCAAATCCTTGGTGACTTATGAAGAAAGTTTAAAATCTCATTAAGATAATTTTTTTCTAATTAACATTTCCTGTTGGTGATAAATTACATTATTATTTCTTTTATTTGGTGCTGGAATTATTTTTTCCCTTATCAATACTTTATTTTCGCGGAGAATTGAAATTAAATACGTGGTTGATGCACTGAATATCTTCCTTGTAATGCTTACTATGGCGCACATTTAAACGACAGTGCTACTACATTAGTCATATCATGAAATCAAAACTTTTATGTAAATATTACATAAAATGTAACATCCTTTTTATGGATACCTT
Source organism: Zootermopsis nevadensis (assembly GCF_977971745.1). Lineage (NCBI taxonomy): Eukaryota > Metazoa > Arthropoda > Insecta > Blattodea > Termopsidae > Zootermopsis > Zootermopsis nevadensis. The sequence continues at coordinate 12,248,042 of NW_028259138.1, forward strand.
TTGTTTTATTCAATTATTTTTTCTTTTAATTATATGTAAGTAGTGGCGTGGCATGAATATATAATAACAATTTATATTTGCAAAGTATGCCCCAAAATATCTAGGCCCTAAGTAATTTTATCCCTTAAAGTAATTAAAGTAAACTTAAATTACACGTTGTATTTTCTAATGTTTTTACTAAATATGTAATTCGTGTTCATACATAGAGTGATCCATCCCTGTAATACAGGCTAGAATTATCTGCCTGATCATGGTATACGTATATCTTGAATGCGTTTGAGAAAAAAAAATATTTTCTAAAAGTGCGTAAGAAATATCTTTAAAGGGATTTATAAAATGATTGCAGACTTTAGTGATGATCTTGATAAATTCCTTGACAGGCTGCATAATGTTCTGGTGACGCTTGACGGGGTAAGTGAACCCTGACCTGCCATTGTGTGCATTAGACACATTTAACTCTGCAGCGAGCATGTGACATCCGACTCTGCTGCATTTAAGCCGATCAGACTGGCGTAGTAACTTGGTTCGTATCTCATCAAATGTCCCGTGAGCTTATCCGGACCTCTGCTGTAAGAAGCCGGCGTCTAATTGCTTGTACTCTGTCCATGCAGTCAAATGCTGGGATAGTGTCTTGTAACGGGCCTGTTAACACCGGCTCTTAGAATCCTACCACCTCACCATTCATGACTACTCATTTCATTCAAAGCTTATTCTCTTTCATTTGTTACAACGTCATCTTGCAAGCTAAGAATCTGTGGATCTGTAATACAACCCACAGATCCAACACCACCGAAGTTCCAGCCTTACATTTTTCCCCTCAAGCTGTTCAGTACAGTCTTAAGTTCTCACAGTTGTTCCTTTAATTTGGGCAGGGGGACGGCTGTCGGCCCCTCAATTACAATCGAGACTGCAGTCTTTTGGATTGTGATGCTTCGTAGTCTTGTAGTAGAGAGTGAACCAATAGTTCGTAAGACGGTCAGAGATCACATGAGCCTTGGCCTATTTGTAGAGGTTTCGATCTGTTTGTTTAGCTAATGCAAGAGTTGTGGTCTCTTAAGGTACAATTTGGCTGCACGCGACAGAGACAAGCGACCGAGGCTGGCGACAGAGACGGGAGACGGACACATCGCAGCTTGTCGCCACACACTTTTGAGGTGACGACCGAGACATGCGGCAAAGTGTTTGTTTTCTTTGTTTTGTTGAGACATACGTGCACATATTCTGTGAAAAATGAGTACACAAATGCTTCTAAAAAGGTTACTCGAAGAATAAGAAGAAGATGATGTGTTGCTGTGTTATTTGTTGCGAAAGAAACAAAGAAAACCTACGAGTTCAATATTCAAAACCAGACGTGAAGAAGGTTCTTTCTGTCGGTGGTCGGTTTTCTGCTACTAATTCTACCAATTGCTCATCTTGGTCACCAGTAAATTTGATTTCTGCCATTATTTTACTCAACAACACACGTGCTGCCTGAGCCCGTCGCGAGACACTACTGGTCCGGGAGCGGTCTCCTGTGCTTTGTCTCTGTCGCCTGTATTTGTACTTCATACGATTGTACAGAGAGCAGACAGGAAGCGACCAGTCTCGGTCTCGTAACTCTGTCGCCTGCCTCGGTCGCTTGTCTCTGTCGCGTGCAGCCAAATTGTACCTTTAGGTTCGTGTGTGCTTCTAAGGCACTGTTATAATTTTAGGTTTTGATCTGACCTGCATCAAGTTATTAATTAATTTCGATCCAATTTTAAATATATTCAAGCTTAAAACTCTTTATTTAATCTATCAAAAACAAACGCCAAGAGAAAACTATGAATAAGTCTCTGATATTCCTCATGAAAAACATTGATATGTTTAATTGAATAAAAATTTTCTTGGATATTATCCATCGTCTAGTAAATATAAAATTTAAAACGACGTTTCGGAGATGGGACTCTATCTCCGTCTTCAGGTTCCTACACAGTTGAGCTAATCTTTATCTAGTGGGCCCAACTGTGTAGGAACCTGAAGACGGAGATAGAGTCCAATCTCCGAAACGTCGTTTTTACGTTTTATATTTACTAGACGATGGATAATATCCAAGAAAATTTTTATCCAATTGACTCTTCACCATCGTCAAGAAGTTTTAGATTTGTAATTGATATGTTTATAAAAAAATATAAAAATCCTTTCCTTTGATGCATGTCTGTTGAAAATTTTGGTTTCGATGTGTTTGCTGTTCAATTTAATATTTTTCTGAAAGGCTTCCTAGCAGTTCATTTGCTACTGTAGAGGTTTTAGTAAGAAATATAATACATTCTCTTTTCTGTCCTTGTGGGTTGTGGTTCCTTGTAGTCTCCATATACAATAATTATCTACCCTGACGATGGGGATGGAGGTGACACTTATATATCGGAATTTTGTAGTTGTTTCGAAGACAGTTCAGCCTTCTTCTGTCGAGTACTTTTATTGACGGTCGTTATTAATTTATACCGAAATATTTCGATGTACTGCTGTATTACCATTTACGTCTTATGCCACTTTTGAATTTGCAGCAGTATTGTGTATGTGAACACTGCTGAACCCACACAGTCGATAATCTGATACTAATAATGGTGATTACATTACAATGAGCTGATACAGGTTAATCAGCAACGTTAGCTTATCGGACTATCGCGTACATACTCAACATAAGGAAGAAATTTGTACAAAATTGTTCGTGCCTTACATAATCATACAAAAGCCAATAAGAAAAAAGTGGGAAGAGAGAAAAGGGGATATTGTTACTTATAAAAACGAAAATTACACGAATTATAACAATCATCACATCATATAAAACAATGTTTGTGGATAGTCTGCTATAAAATTGCAAAGCGACTCTAAAAAAATAAAGGGTTTAGAGTTCCAAGACGATTACACGGATTAATGTATAAGAACTCTGTCTGAGATTTCAATTGGATCCTCGTTTAAGCCCCAAGGATGTTATTTTGTGTTTACGTGTGTAAGTCCACATATGAGGGAGGAGTATGTGGCATGTGTGTTGTTGTGTACCATTAAGTGCAGTCATCAAAACTGCATTTGCCTGATGCATGATACATAAACTGAACATTAAATTTTGTAAAAACGTCACAGATTATAGCGCAAACTGCTTTCCTTTCCGTCAAAGTTACGTATTTAGAATTACACTGTCGGTGAAATCACCGAACTGAAAATTTCTATTGTAATTTGTGTTTACGTCTGCATGTTCTTATATTTAACACAGACAGAGAAGCCAATGTTATTAAATTATTGATTAAAGTATTTAAGTATATATTAAATCTTGTCCGTCTAATCACAATAAATTCTTATTAAATATTAAAATATTACAATAATTAACATTTAAAATATTTAAAATATTAAATGATGTTCTTTATCGAAATATTCGATTTACATTAGACCATCATTTTTCATGTTTCACGACATGTTTCAGTTCCTAAAAGAACCATCCTCAGGTGTATATAATTATATAAAGCTTCAAAATGTTAATTATTGTAATATTTTAATATTTAATAAGAATTTATTGTGATTAGACGGACAAGATTTAATATATACTTATTATATCACAATATGACGCAACTTTACCATCTTATAAAGTATTTAAGTTGAGTCAACTTCACTGGTTGTTTAATACAATCGTCACACTAAGTAAATCAACAGAACGTATTTTAAATTATATTATTTTAGTAGAGACGCTCAGTCCACTACAACACGAAGATGATAATTCTGAAGGTAATCTGTCACACAATCTACCCATTTATCTGTTTATTCTGACTGACGGTTGAATAGTTATAGTGAATGACTTGGTTTTATTGAATTAGTAACGTATTATTCACACCAGATGTAGTTGTTATACTTCCATGACTCGATTATTTTGAAATGAGTTAGTGGGATTTTGTTTACCCCAGGAGTAATGGCGTATCGCATAGATTTTGTTGACGGTATGACTTGAATTCGGCGATAGCAGTTTTGACTATATGTTAAGAACTGGACATTCTGAAGGGCTGGCAACTAGCATGTTATTTTAATGTCCTAAAAGTATTCCTGAATCGATTCTAATGCGTTATTCTGAATTATTTCAGGTTTGTGTAATCCCACCTGTGTGTGACCAATGGGTTGATTCCTTAAACTAACAAATCACCTTAAACTCTTAATCTTATTCGGTGCTACAATTTCTATCGCTTATAAAGCGAATATCAATCAACTGGCGTGGTTTTTTCATGAGTAACAGTCAGACGCGACACTCAACATGCACTAACCACATTTACGTACTTTCTGGGTTGAAAAAAGTCTATTTTATGCGAAGCCGCGATTTTCAATGGTTTTCCTACTAGTCTATTTTCCGCCTTTAATCCAAGAGAAAAAGTGGAATGTTTATGAGACTGCTGGTTCTACTGTCGCTGAACGGTTTTATATTTAACTTTGGTATGTAGGTCATGACACCAGGGATCACTTGGAAGGCGTGTTAGTTAATTTTTTGTTTAAAAAAATTACCATCATGGCCACTGCATAGAATATTTATATGAGAGCAAGACAGTTGTAAACAACTGGTGTGCGTATATTTAAATTCGCTTTGAACTCGGTAGAATAACTATTGTTGACGCTCAAAGCGTGCGTCATAACATTGTTCCCTATTTGGTACAACGTTGAAACACAGTCACGTGTGCAGCCATATTGTAGATACCAACCCCATCTCTCTTTAGACCGACGCAACGAAACCTTCGGGACCTTTGATATTCATAAACTTAACACTTTAAAAGCCCTAGTGGTAATTATATATACCATAAGCAGTTCTGTATTTCACCCACTGAGGGTTTTGTTCGATACTCAGAACAAGCAATGATTATTTTGTAACGCATAATTAACTGATTCTTGTAACGAAAACGTTCTTTTTTTGTTTGAGGTAAGAATTTAATTTTTAAAAAACATACGATATTTAGATTCTGCTTTAAGGTTTAAATGACAAAGTGAAAACTAAAACAGCTTCTATACTACAGATTCTTCAAAAAGACGCTGACTCAGCGACCATTAAAGAGATTCAAACTCTTACAATCTTGAGGTCAAAATAGGTCATTCATTGGCCTGACTTTCTGACTAACTGATTAGTAACTGATCTGTTGAATTAAGTGAAGTCGCTTGACTGATTGTCTGAGAGACTGAATAGCGAAGTATTCGTAAATTACTAATTGAGTCTCTAACTACAAGAAGTTCTATCAAATGGCCTGACTAGCTAATTAAAATCAAACTGGCCCATGTGTATGAAATTCACAAACTTAGACAATCCATTCTGAAGGACTCACACCTTTTTTCAGACTATCTATTATTATTTTATAGGCTTCTCGTATCTTTCCTGTCTCCGTTTTATTTAACAACACTTTATTAAATACTTTGGTTATAAAGATTTGAGTGTCAGGATAGTTATATAAATAACGAATAAAGGTACTATCAAAACACGGATAGTCTGTATTTAGAACAACATGTCTCAAGACTCACATTTGAACCCAGTCCTCCATTTTGTACGTTCCTATGTTTTAGTTAATGTAGGCTATATATTTTTATTCATTATCGTTGTTGCCATTTGCTATGTGTATCTGAGAACTGCTTCTTTCGTGTTCTTTCCTTACTGTTCGTAAAATTAATGCATAATGGGATTTCATGCCCTTATGTAGGCTTAATATCTGCAACTAGCCTACTCAGAGAATGAAATTTAGTACTATTTTTATTCAATAGTAAAACTTAACATGAAAGTAGATTTTGGTTCTAATCGAGTCGTTACAAAACAGCATTTTACATGAAATTCGTACCGAGATTCGTAGTTTAATGAAATGCGTCTTATTATAACAAAATCTGATATATGTTACAAAATATACATCGTGTACGTCTATAGGTTTCTTGTGAAACATTTATAATACAGTGAACTTTTAACTGAGACAATAAAAAAATTGAGACTTCCAGTTACGTGTAGATCTAGTAATTCCTCTACAATATTTCCTTATAGATTCTGAAGGATTCTGACGACGGTGTAATCCAGTGCAGTGATTGGGATTAGCTCATTCTTACACCCCACAGAGTAGGTGCCCCCTACACCTGAAGACCCGGACAGATTATGTCCTCGAAACATTGTGTTATTTTATAACATTAGACCATTGACAAGATCTAAAAATCAAAATTAAAATTAAAAATCCAGATATTTTCTTATGTTCCGTAAAAATACGTGAAGTCCAGTGACGTATTCAGATTTTAAAATAACTTCAAGTGTATCAGCTCCTTGTTAGTTATGATAGTGAGTTCATTGCCGTATCATGTTACAATTTTTATCGAATGACACTTGTGCCGTTGTTGCAAGTAAGACGAAGACAGTATTCGTGGGTTCACGTGCACGATTCTCCTGGGGATAAAACTTGACGTGGTCTAACTCTCTTCTGCAATCATTTTTAGGCGGTAGTTTACATTTGACTTGACAGTTTCTGAAGCTTTTATTTCAATTCACGGATCCCGGAAGTTGCGGTCCAGTGCGTTCACATATGCGAGTAGTGCGCACTTCACTATATTTTGCTCTATTGTCGCTGGAACAAACGCTGTTCGTCGACGTCATATTTTGACTGAGAGTATCAAAGATTATGAAACAAATTTTGTAATAAAAATAAGAGAAATCATAAATAGAGGATAACTGTTGTTGTTGTTGGGACAGTCAAATAGAAAAGGGCTGAATATGTAATATATGTGCGAAACAAGAAGTCGATAGAAAATTTTGATTGAAAACTCCATTGGTAAATACATAGCTTTCGACTGAAGGATGATATTGAAATTGGTACAGGTCTGCAGTTATTGAAGAAGGTAAGGAAATTGAGATTTCTCGGGGTTGTGTCTAATGGCGGTCTTTTGTAGTGACAAAAGAGAATGAATCTTGATGAATTTGTCGAAGAGATTTCTGGAAGGACCGTGCAGGTAGAATGGATGAGGACAGGTGTCCGAAGATAGCGCAAACATATAAATCTACAGGGTAAAATGTATGAGATGTCGTCGACCAAGGAGGTTTTAGAAAGAGGATCGCACTCGATTGTGTAATAGGTGAAGACAGTTTCATGAAGAAAAACGGATTAAAATAATTTATGTCAGAAAACATTCTATAAGTCTCATTTTAGTAACATTTTTGTCAAGTATCCATGCGTTTCCTTTTATCAAACGAATAAGGAATGCCCCAAAAAGATGTATAGATATTATAATACGAAATATGAACCTTGTGTTTATACGTCTGTTTTGGGAAACTATGTTTTTCCTGCGTACTTCACGCATTGCGTGAGGACAATAATTGGAACACCACATCACGTACATGTAGCAAGAAGCTGTAATGAAACTCTGGTGTTTACTTTATGTGAAAGCTAACTCTTACGCAAACATAACTTATCTGTTCTTGCACGTAATTTGCACAATCTCTTAAAACTCTTGTACAAAATCTGTTTGGCGCTGTGTAAACGCGCTGGGCAGTTTGTATCACATAGCTAGACGTATGAATCTTCTGGCTTCGTGCCTTACCGACACTTTAAACTAAGTGTTGACTGAAGAAGGACTTATTGTCAAATCCTAGAAATCTAACTTATTGGCTGTTGAAAATGCAGACGTTGGTCTTGTTTTACTCTCTTGCGTATGAAGTCCTTTGTAATGGATACAATGCTTTTGTGAAACGTTGGTATCTAACTACAAGCCTACGACGCGTTACAACCCATAAGATAAACATCGATACGTTTCCTAATAGAAATGGTTTAATAAATATTTTGTTTAGACATATTTCGTAGGTATTGGGCAGGTTGAAAACGTTTCAATCTTTAAAGCAACTGCTGATACAAGTACATTTTCGACAAATTTTTGCAAGTAATATATAGATTCCGATATAAATAATAACACTATTTTATGGATACAAGAATCATAACTGTTTTTCTTATACAGTGATTTTGTAGTCGAAGTTACTTAACTGTGTGTCCTTTGCCAGTAAGTTACTTCGCACAGTAGTCTTCTCACATCCAACTTAGTGCCAGACATCAATCCGTTTGGTGCCCCAAGGCAATGACCTTACCCCTCACTCCGTGAAACAAATTAGTCAGTATTTGTTTAAATATTATCAGTCTAATCACAATAAAATTCCTATTAAATATTAAAATATTACTATAATTAACATTTAAATATTTAAAATATATTAAATGATATTCTCTATCGCAATGTTCTATTTACATTTGATATCACTTTTTACAACAAACATTCAAACAAAATATTTTCTTGAATGACAATAATATTTACATTAATAACCCTAATTCCCTTCAAATACTTAACTCCACCCCCAACAACCTCCTTTCACTTACCACCCCCCCCCCCCCCATACAAACAACCACGATCAATACTGAACTCTATTCAGTTCAAACACGGCAATACTTCCAGACGGACATAACTCCTCCACAACTTCATTTCTGGTATGTTTCAAATTAAATTTATCAATATATTATTTTATTTTCTATTTCTAATTTATTAATATTCATTTAGTCTTTATATTATTTACTTTGCAGGATGATACAAAAACAACAACAAAACGTTCACCCACACAAAATCATGTTAAGCACGACGTACATACAGAACAACTTCGAATACGATATAAAATACAATAAAATCTGGAAGAAAACATCATTTGAAATCTGATAAACATCTGACTAAAAGTTGCATTTATGAAATTATATTTAGGTTTATATAATTTTATACACCTGAGGATGGTTCTTTTGGAACTGAAACATGTTGTGTAAAAAGTGATGTTCAAATGTAAATCGAACATTTCGATAGAGAATATCATTTAATATATTTTAAATATTTAAATGTTAATTTTAGTAATATTTTAATATTTAATAGGAATTTTATTGTGATTAGACTGATAAGATTTAAACAAATATATATTTATCACAATATGACGCAACTTTATCATCTCAAAAATTAGTCAGTCTTAACATCAGACGTCTCTGCTGTGAGAATTTTATCAAAACCATTTCGACGATTCCTTGATATCGAAAGTACGCCTTATACGTTAATAAAGATGCATTTTTATGTCAGTTTGGATAAGACCTCATTCCACGAGCACGGATGGAAATGTGCTGGATGTTTGTTTATGTGAAATGTTTACTCTTTCGCACATTCTGATACATATTTTAAGTACAGATTAAGCAAATAGTATCATCACGTAAGTGTGTTATCCAAACAAACAACTTTCTAACCGTGGACGGATTTTCAATAAATGTGGTACGATCATCATGCTATTATAGACTATTTTAATTTTATACTAATTCGGCTGTCTTTTAAACTTCTGAAATTAGATCCAACACGGTGCAGCAGACTTCGGCACGTCAAGAGAATTAAAAATTATGAATTTTTTGCTGTACTGATGTACTGTATTTCGGTTCAGTGGTGCTAATTAATCAGATGGTGGCGGGCGTATGAAACTTTGTTTGTGGATAATCAAATAGACATTAACAGTGTTTGCATGATACTTTATAAAGTATCTATTAGCCGTAAGACTTGAGGTTCTCACAGCGGTGAGTATGAAGATTTCCGTCTTCTGGGTTGTTGCGCTGTGTAGTCTGGTCGATGTCAACCAACGTTTCAGAGGTCATACTGCCTCCATCATCAGGGCGATGAGTATGAAGATTTCTGTCTTCTGGGTTGTTGCGCTGTGTAGTCTGGTCGATGTTAACCAACGTTTCAGAGGTCATACTGCCTCCGTCATCAGGGCGATGAGTATGAAGATTTCTGTCTTCTGGGTTGTTACGCTGTGTAGTCTGGTCGATGTCCACCAACGTTTCAGAGGTCATACTGCCTCCATCATCAGGGCGATGAGTATGAAGATTTCTGTCTTCTGGGTTGTTGCGCTGTGTAGTCTGGTAGATGTTTACCGACGTTTCAGAGGTCATACTGACTCCTTCATCAGGGCGATGAGTATGAAGATTTCTGTCTTCTGGGTTGTTGCGCTGTGTAGTCTGATCGATGTTTACCAACGTTTCAGAGGTGATACTGCCTCCATCATCAGAGTATGAAGATTTCTGTCTTCTGGGTTGTTGCGCTGTGTAGTCTGGTCGATGTTAACCAACGTTTCAGAGGTCATACTGCCTCCGTCATCAGGGCGATTAAAAATATGAAGATTTCTGTCTTCTGGGTTGTTGCGCTGTGTAGTCTGGTCGATGTTTACCAACGTTTCGGAGGTCATACTGCCTCCGTCATCAGGGCGATGAGTATGAAGATTTCTGTCTTCTGGGTTGTTGCGCTGTGTAGTCTGGTCGATGTTAACCAACGTTTCAGAGGTCATACTGCCTCCGTCATCAGGGTGATGAATATCTATTAGCCCTTCTCAATGTAAACAACGAGGTTTTCCTTAAACAGCATCCACCACCTGATCTTTCTGGGTTGTATTTTCTTTGTGGCAGGAACTGAATTATTAAATAATATTTACGTCATGTCTCTCCGTCCGCGTGTAACAATTCGAAAACGATCGAAGAAATTTTCATAACATTTTATTTTGGGGAGCAGGGGATTTAATATAATCGGACAACGGTGATGTACCCTTAACACGAAGATCCACAATGCGTTTCTGCGTGCATTTTGAGGGGAACGTGTAAGTAGCTAAATATCTATCGAAGCTAAAAATGTCTGTAACACGATTTGCACAGACAAATGCCACAGTTGATGCTGAGTGACTTTTTTAGAATGTCTTACGGTTTTCGAGGTGGCTAAAGAAATGTAATTGTAATGCCGTGTTTTTCTGACTCGAGAACAGTTTGATTCGGAACAAAATTTTGTATTGAAGACCTAGATCATCCGCCTCGCCTCTTCTACATAATTTATAAGAGAGCTTAAAGATTAACGTTAACAAATTGAAGATCTAGAATCAGTAACAGAAAACGTTCTAGAATTGTTACCATATAATTTCAGTTAACTTTGAGGTTATATATGCCAAATTTAAATATTCATAATTATTCCTATATGCGCAGAAAGAAATCACTAAATTGAATAATCATTAATTTACAGTTGTGTTGAAATATTCCTATAAAATTACTCGTCAGTGGTTCTTCCCGGAACTTCTTACTTAGGAGTATTTGTTTAACGGAGCATTTGACGAATTGAGATTAGCCTATTACATGAAATTTCTGTTTAAATGTCTCAAAATCATTGCCGCATGCCAAATAATAATACGTCTCTGACTTTTATTTTATTAAAAATGTTTTTGTCAAGACACCAGTCAACAAAAATTATTTATATTAATATAGGAAGGATATTACGACAGTAAAATTTGTATTGTCTTGTATTTTTAATCTTCAGATTGTAGGAATATCAATGAGATATTTGACACTACAGAAACGTGATCAAATTCTCAATATCTGAGTGTCCGATTTATAAAAGGAAATATTTCCACTAGAAATTTTTGTAAATATTAATATTTTTCGACGTGTAGGTACGTGAAAGTGGCCCGCGTGCCACATTGGAAAGTCTCGTCCGTTGTTATTCACTAATTTATTCCACAAGCTTTCTTTAATTTAATGCTGGTTTTGGAATGCAGTGACGTGAAGGAAGTATTTCCATCAAATTCTTCATTCTTTTGTTGATAATTCCCCTATAAGAAAACTTCATTGTCTTATCTGTATGGTGTTAAGAGTGTTGAAAACAGGGTATTGTTTATGGAAATGAAACAATGTAAAATTCTGTATGTTGCTTTCTCTTTTGTTTCAGGTAAGTGTCCTTTGCTACATTGTTCTGGCTTTCCTCTTGTGCCAGACTGTAGCAACTCATGCTGACCTGTTGTCACTGGACAGAGCTCACGAAATGAAGAAGACATAAGGTTTGCTGTGATTTCAGATCTGTTGCTTTATTTTGTTTCTGAAAGTCCGACTGTAGCGATCTGTGAGCGATGTATTTTTGTACTATGAACGCGATGATTATTTGATCTACGTATATTACTGCTAATGACGTCGTTAAAACTATTTCTCTTTTCGTGTTAACTCGATATTTAATTAAAGCTGTATACATTTTAGTCGTTTCGCTGTTGGAAATGATGTGGAGACATGCGAAATTAGGAATTTTGAGGTAGAAATATAATTGGAACTTAGTCGAAGAAAAACTTATTTTCATTTTATTATGAGTTACAATATTAACAATATTGTCTTCTGTTTATGTTTCATATTATTAATTGCCATCATCACAACGTCTTTATAAAATAATAACTACTCTGTGTGTTATGTTTCAACTCATCACGAGGTAATTTTTCTGCGTTAAATTTAATGACACGTAATATTATACGTTCTCTCAGCGTTATGCAAATACTGAATACATGATGGGGAGGCCATGCCTATGTGTTCACATGTTACCACTCCGAAAGTAATCGGATTTTGACGTAATGTTATATGAAGGCTCTACAAAATCAGTAATGGGCCTATGTTAAGTTTGATTCATATCTATCCACTGTATTTCCTTCTTCTTACAGGACAAATATTAAAAACATCGATTATTTATCTTATATCGAGATTAAAATAAATTTAAAATATTTTAAGTACTAAAAAAATTTCGGATATCGTGAAGTGAATGTATAGTGTGATAGCTTTTTAATACTGAATCTTTGTCTGTCATATATGAGTGCCATGTCCAGTAAGATATGAAAAATATTAAGACACGCATCTGAAATATATGTGTAATTTATGATGGAGCACAACTTCATGGTCTTATTTTATCTAGCTTGTACAGACTTGCTCGTGTTTCAGATTTTTTGAAGCTCTAAACGAAATTAGTGATAAATATGTGGTTTTGTAACTTTAGGTTACTTTATAGCGTCAAATTGTGAAATACACCCAAAATATGTAGGCATTTCAAGTGCGAGTGACAGAGAGCAATTGTACATTCGAACTTTGTTATGCAAAGAAGGTTAAATAATTGTTTTTATAACTTTTTTTACAAAATAAGCTATAATTTACTGCGTAAACCGAGTTGTGACTCACTGCTTATGCATGTAACCGTCTTCAATGAGTGGTCAGAAAAGTAAAAATGTTTAGCCATTCGGACATAAATAGTCATTTCTGCAGTCAGATAAGAACCCAATTTTACTCGCTATAAATTGAATGTTATGACAGGGAAATTCATTGAAGGAAGGAAGATTTTATGTAATTTCCCGTAACAGATTTATCACGTGCATTAAAGTTGAAAGTCTTCTTTGTTATCTGTCACGGAATATATTCTACGGCTTGTTCTAATTTACAAATGAAACTAACTGGCTCCATAGAAAATATTCATTTTTGAGAAGCTTACGGTATCTTACCTGATCTAAAAATTTCCCATCTATTCACGGAACTCGAAGTTCATTTAGCGTGTTTGAGTTCACAAATATATCCCATTCTGAGTCACCTTAATCTACCACATGAATTTATATTTTAAAATACATTATAAAATTAACCTCCAACGAAGGACCCCCCAAGTGTTCTCGTTTATTCAGATTTTCGTCTAAACATTTGTACGCGTTTTTTACACATTACTCTTACCACGTTATCCGCGAATCGTATCGTACTTAATAATAATATGATAATATTAATTAAATGCATTCGCGTGGTATTTAACCCTTTAAAGTCGAACCTCGTCTAATTAAAATCCAGTCATTACCTCGAAGACGACAGATTTTCTCCAGTACAAATTTAATAGATTAATACTATTTAGGAAAATAACTATTAATTATTTTGAGAATCGTTTGAAAATCAGGAGTAAATTATGTATAAAATCTAGAATTATTCATTTTTAAATTAAGTGTCACATATCGTTATCAGTGAGCTCTTATTTGTTAATATATATTATTACATCTTCCCTCGACGCATTCTCATATCGGCTTACACGGAAATGTGAGCTTTGGCCAATTGAGCTGTCGTCACTTTCATACTTTGAAGCTCTCATCAGTCTTATTTCCTGTAGTTAGGACCTAAAGATTAAGTTTATAAGGATTGGCGACAAACAACTTGTTTGAGACAATCCATTATACCTTTCATATGAATACGTCGGATGAATATGTGAGGAAGGGGGACATTAATACAAGATGGGTTTATGTTTCGGGGCGTGGCGATCAAATTTCGTTGTTTCAAGATAACGCGGCTGCAATGTATTCCGATTTCTGACAGGAACTTCATAAATAAGCTAGAAAGGTGTTTTCACTCTTGGTATTTACATTCTCTTACTCTTGAGTAGATGTTATCTTCACCATTTCATAACGGTATATCCCTTTCTACGTGGAACTTAAGAGAAATATTTATGAATTTGTGAACTTTGTTCAGCTAACTTAGCATGTGGCTTATCTATCAACAGCTCAACAGGGATTCTTTATAAATGGTTTAGCCAGTTAATTAATGCCGGGCGGAGATGTAGTACACATAATTTCGGTCAGAAGATCTCAGGGAAAACGGCCGCTTAGAATTCTAGGAAGTTTTTGAATAAGGAATGGAAAAATATGTGGTATGTTTTAAAATACTATCCCCTAATTGTCATAGAGACAGATATAAATCCACGAAAAACGTATTACGATAACTGGGGTTTCCAGGTCGAATTTAAATAACTACAGACCGAATATTTGCATTAGCCCTGAATCGGAACTAAACTTCAACCCAGTAAATTATAGTCGCAGTTTCCGCTCAGAGATGTTCCAGGCTTCCAACAAGAAAACACGAACAACGCGTATTCCTCGTACATTATTTGTTTCTCTCAATTTGTCTCCTTTTTTTTTTATGAGAGACTGCAATTTCTGTCTGAATTCTTATCATTAGATCGGAAAGATGGACGTCCATAGGTCACTTTCCATCGCAAAACCTAGGATCCTACTGGATTGCACTCAGTACCTCACGGCTGTTTGTTTACGCTAAGTGGAGTCATGATGGTCTACGGACAGACCTACGCTGCATTAACCAACCCCTGAGGCCAACATCCGTCTCCGTACCTAACTACCACTGTGCGCTGTGCACACACTCGTGTTTACCTCCTCACGAAAATTACATACAGCTCTTCTGGGCCTCGTCTGAACGTAACCACTCGTTCGCAATCAAGATTGCTTCACTTTGCCTTTATTTATAATATTTTATGTGTTCATTATGTGAAAACTTAATGGAAATCTGTGATCCTGTATCATGTTTAAATATAGCGACTTCATCTTTGGAATCGGACAAAATGGGTTCATATGCCGAGGTTTCATACAATCCGTCACTCAAAAATACTACCTGGAAATTTTTTTAAAATTTTTACATTCCAAATGGCGTTTTAAGCTATAATGACCTCGCCTTTAGATATTTATGTAAATTTATTGTCAAAATTGATGTCAAATGACTTATTAATGGATTGGAATGATAACGCAGTGTTACGTACAGCGAAATCTCAATGGACCTAAACAATTTTTGAATAAAAATTTTCTTGGATATTATTCATCGTCTAGTAAATATAAATCGTTCGTCCGGAGATAGGGATTAGCTCTATCTAGTGGGCCCAACTGTGTAGGAACCTGAAGACGGAGATAGAGTCCCATCTCCGAAACGTCGTTTTACGTTTTATATTTACTAGACGATGGATAATATCCAAGAAAGGTCCGGAGATAGGGATTAGCTCTATCTAGTGGGCCCAACTGTGTAGGAACCTGAAGACGGAGATAGAGTCCTATCTCCGAAACGTCGTTTTACGTTTTATATTTACTAGACGATGGATAATATCCAAGAAAATTTGTATTCAATTGACTCTTCACCATCGTCAAGAAGTTTTAGATTTGATAAAAATTGTTTGCTCACAACAATTAGTTTGCTTAAACTTTAAACGTGGACCCTAGATAAAAAAAACTTTGAAAAATACATACGCCAAGTACTGTGAGTCTGTTTCAGAAATGTGTGGAACATTACCCCTAACTAAGCGATGCTCGTTTTAAAATGTCCTTCACTTTTAACCTCCCTTTCGTCATTCATTATTTCTTCCTATAGTTCGTTAAAGTGTTCTGCACGTGTTTTATTGACGGGATTTTCAGAAAACTTCAGAAAGCACATTGCGTAATAGAATTATATTTAAAAAAACTCTTTGAATGTTTAAATATAATTTTTTGGTTAAATTGTTAATCTTTGTTCTAATTTTAATTTCCCTGTTTGTTAGAATAAAAACTGGTTAAATCATAGACAAGCCTTCCTGTACAGCGTTTTATACATGTCCGATAGTAGTGAATGAGCACTTTAAGGCTTCTGTCTCCCATATATTTGGATCACGGTTTCGACTTCCGCTTGAGGAATGGGTGTTTCTTATGTTGCTAGGGGCCTTTTGACGTCTTAAAGATTCGGTGGCGTGAGGACATGCTCTGTGCAAATAGAAATAATATTCTCTAATTGCTGTAGTTGTAATAGCTGGGAAATATGTCAGTGAAGTGATGTAACGAATTTCAATACCAATTTTCGATTCGGAACCGGGGTTCTTTCTTCAGGGTAAGGACAGTCGGAGCGTGGAACTGACCGTCTCTACTTAATGGCAGACTTTATTATATATGTCAAAGCCTTCTGTCCATAGTCGCCACGGAAGCACGCCACTGGACCAGTTCAATCCAGTTCAGATTCATTGCCCAGTCACAATGACAGAATTGTCTCTGTGTTCCATATAAGAGGATTGGACTGGTACAAATATTGGTACTTGTCTGACCATAACGCAGAAACAGAAAATAGTGACTCATATTGGTGATAGGTACCCGCAGTGGCAGTGATCTAGCTGCACGCTTTCTCCAGCCTGTTGCCAGCAAGAGCGATCTATGTGTTTCACATCATCCCGCTGGAATACGAGGTGCGATCGGAAAGTTTCAAGACTGCGCGTATAAAAACCCGTACACTTATCTCAGATATTAAATTTCATCCATCACCCTCGAAGTAGTTCCACTGGGAGTGAACACAACGATCCCAGCGCCGCTGCCAAGCCTGGAAGCATCCGTGGAAATCTTTCTTTGTCAGCCTAGCATAAATATTTTCCAGACGATTTGTCCACAATGTTTATACACCATTGGCCTTGAATTTATTATATTGCCTGGATATATATGTTATCTTATAAAGCTCAGAAACAGTAGATTTATATGTAAACAAGTTAGTGATTTTAAGTTCTCTTGTTGGTTAGTAGAGATTACTCGTATATAATCATGCGTTTTCAAACATACAGAAATGTTTAAAATAAACACTCTACTTTTCAAGTCCATTTGAATATCATTTGCTTCTCTTCAGGTATTTCGAATAAAATTTTATATTAAATATTTTCGATCTCACATTAATTAAAGTTGCTCTACCCATGCTGTCTTCTTTGAGCTGTTAATATTCTGTTCTGTACTGTTCAATATCTTTTTGTTAAGCATTGTGGAATTTCATCTCTGCCTTTACAAAATTTTGCTATTGTACCCTGTTCTGGATCACTTTAATCGTGTTAAAACCTTACTTCCCATTTTCGTGACTTCCAGTTTAATAATATGAATTCGTGTACTCCAATTTAAACTTCGTAGATGTTCCAAGTGATATTTTACTTGAAATATATAAAATTTTCATGTGTATTTTTCATTACCTTGTGTCCAGTGCCTCTCGTACATCAATCTCCCACAAATGATCCCCGCTATAATACTGAGTGAAGAGATTTTAATCCTCTCTCAGTATTAGGTCACGAGTATAAAATTCTTCAATTATTCGGGTGGTTATTGTGGCATTCCCGTTCACCATTTTCAGTTCACCGTCGCATTGCCCGTCAAAGACGAATTTCCTTATAAAACAGTTGATGTATTCAGAAAACCTTTTTGACCCTTGGAGGACACAGCACTCGTTCCGCTGTTGTTTTCATGCGATAGTTATGAGGGACTTGAATGCACGATCAAGACAACGCCACTTTTACGGTGCGAGACAAGCCACATATGCAAATTGAAAATAAACAAATATTAAAATATTCTTGTTCTAAGTTAAATCTGCGTAGGATTTTATCTCATATGATTTAGATGAAAATGTTTCAGCGCGAGTACTGTAACAAGACACTTACAGGTCTTCGTAGAGATAAAACATCCCAATGAATTTTAGAATATCTTCGAGTAAAATCAGGATTGGAATGAAAATTCTTGTTCCATGCTGTCCGTAGTTCCTCTAAATCCCTCTAAGCTCATGTTATGATAATAACTTGAATTAGGCCACGACTAACGCCATTAATTTCATTTATTTTAACAGAGCCTTAATATTTCTTAAAAACAATGTGTAACTTAGATTTTCTGGTGATACACGGGTCGAATATTTGCTGTTAACCGACGTTTCGGCGAATTTTTTATTTGCCATTTCCAAACAGATGCTAATGTTTTCGAAACAGCTGTCTTCATGGTTACTGCCCGAATTTATATTTTCAGGGCATTTCATAATGTTATGCTGTAATCAATAAACCATACCAGAACTCTCCTGAAAGTCGTGGTTGAAAGCAGAAGAATAATTTTTAATATCAAGTGCTAAGAGCTACTGTCGCCTTATAATTTACAAGGTTAGGAATGACAAGCCATGCTGCTGTTTATTAAATAATGTTCTTCTGTTTGCAAAATCGAGTGATTAAAGAATTTTCTTATTAATTGTTATAAATCGACAATGGTGTCTGAAGCCATACTTTCTCTTAAAACTTATGAGTTACTATTATGACACTGATGTTATCACGGATTCAGTAGAAGCTTTCATATGGTAGAACAGCTAACCTTACAAAGACACGGTGAAACAATTGACGGCTTTATACTGTAATAAAGCTCTAATTGTGTCTGCAACATCAGTAAAAAGGGGAAATTCTGAGATAAATTGGCTGTTACAACAGCAAGCCGATGTTCCGAGCACATCCAAATCGTGTTGAACTTCATTCGCCTTTAGGTTCCGTGAGACGAACTGCATACAAGCGTTATAACTGCTTAGCCGTTTATGTTCTGTAACTTTATCGCACATTAGGCTGATCAATCATTGTAAATCAGTCTGTCAAAGTAGCGTGAAAACTTATAACTCAAAAACTGCAGAGAGAGGCGCTAGGTAGCAACATAGTCGGCCGACCTGTTGAGGTCTCTAGGGCGTTCACTTTTTTAAAACAAATCTCAGCTAGAAAGGAATCAGCGTATTTGCTTGGGAAGTTCCTATCGAGATCCTATTATGTAAATTTGGACACCGCCTCCCTCGTAGCGTGTTCGTTCCCCGCGGGGGAGGGTTGCTTAACCCCAAATACACGAACTCCTACACCTTCTGATTGTAACGCAGTATGTTCTATTTTCAGATGCGCTACGTCGTTAAAAATCAGTTGGCTAGGAAGTCCAGGACACGGGGCAGGTTCGAGCGAGTGACATAGCACTCTGGACTTATATTTGTGAAGTTATTGGTTTGCATCTCGGTCGAGTTGCCAGAAATTCGTTCTGAAAATGTTTGCTGTTTGTCTCATTCTCTCAACATAAATACGGATACAGTGCCTTGACAATTGTTTTACGTCCGCGTTGGTAAATTAGGACACAATTCCTTTAAGCAGATCAAGACCTCTTCGCCGTGTATCCCTTCCGATTGATCATTCTTAATCATCGGATCGCATTCCATGTGGTGTCATAATTGACCCAAAAAATGAGGAAACTGTCTTCGATTAGTTAGCTTATTTTATTTTATTTTCTTTGTATCCACTGCTCAGGATATGAAATGTCTAATAATTACGTAGTTTGATTTAGAAATGGCTTGAGAAGAAACATTTCTTAAGTGTGGCTTAGTTTATTTACTTAAACATTTTTTAAACACAGAGTTTACAATATCATGGGAAAAAATAATTGCAGATGGTTAGTAGGTAAGGGTGGATAAGGCTGACTATAGCCGGTCCCTGGCACACATAGAATATGACGCAGACGCCTTGTCGCTATATAAACCTTCTGAATTGGCCTGAATACAACACGTCGGCTGGTAAATTTCGATGACAGACTCGTATCCGTATATGAATGCCAAATTTTCGAAGAAAAATAGTGAATCTCTTTTCAGGGTTGGAAGATCTGTTTGTCAGTGTACGCGGTGTCACAGTCGAGAACATCAACATTGTCAAGTGTGATAGAACTTTTTATGACTGATATAATGACAGTGGAAATAAAATAAGTAATTTATTATATTCAGCTTTTTTGGGTGTTTAAGAAATATGACGTTACGGAAGAAATAATCGTCATATAATGAATACATTAATAAATGTTACTTTTTAAATTATTGTTTGTATATTGAAATGAATGTGTAAAAATTCATATAGAATTTTAATTGGAAACCTCAAATGAATTGACCACTGAAAATTGTTGATAATTAATAATTTTAAAATAAATATTGAAATATATCCATTGTAAAGATTGGTTTTTGCAATGATGTTGGAAAAACATAGATTTTCATATAAAAAGGGTGTTTCTTGATCAGCAGAATAAATATCTCATGTTCAAGGAATTATTTGTAAGCTATTATAGTTTGGGATTGTTTCGTGGTGTTTTCTAATTGCCTCTCGCATTGAAACGCATCGTGACTCACACGCCTGTGCATCTCTGTAGAAAAACAGACAGGTACTTGAGGTCTCACATCTACTGTATCATTAACATACATTTCATTGTCAGTTAACTACCGCCATTAAAATTTGGTACGTTCTCTCCGAAAGAAATGTAAAACATTCTAGTAACGAGCGAGGGTTTCTATGTCTGCACAGAGCACAGATCAAGGGAATCTACCTTTGATGTTAATCCCACAGGAAGGAAACGCTTTATCACAGGGCGTGTTTGATGTTTATTAAACAGAAGCTGATTTTCTTGAAATTACTTTGTTTATAATCACATTACGTATTTTATAAACGGCAGTGGAGTTGAAAGGTATTGATTATTATCAAATTAATAAAATGGCCGTTGTCTGTTCGTGGTCCCAGTACTCAACAAGGGTAACTACCCATTGTAGGCTGTGCGTTATTGATTATTAAATTTATTTCTAGTTGAATATTATTTCAGAACTGTATTTACTCTCTATAGGTATAGTTTGAAATTTCGATACTATATACGAGGTGCGATCGGAAAGTTTCAAGACTGCGCCTATAAAAACCCGTACACTTATCTCAGGTATTAAATTCATCCATCACCCTCGAAGTAGTTCCCCTGGGAGTGAACACAACGATCCCAGCGCCGCTGCCAAGCCTGGAAATCTTTCTTTGTCAGCCTGTCAAGCACCATCTGCGATTCTGCCTGAATCTCTTCTATCGTCTCAAATCTCCAGGCTTTGCAGCGGCGCTGGGATCGTTGTGTTCACTCCCAGGGGGAACTACTTCGAGGGTGATGGATGAATTTAATACCTGAGATAAGTGTACGGGTTTTTTTATAGGCGCAGTCTGGAAACTTTCCGATCGCACCTCGTATAAGCCGTGTCTGAAGAGATGAAGTTCCTTCGTTTACAGAATATTGATATTTCTTGACAAATTTCAGATACAGTTAAGAAAAAATTATTATTCATATTTATATGTTGTATATGTTATATGTGTAACATAACTTATCACTACAACAAACTCCTTGGTATGAGACGTTTGTGATCTGTTTCTCAGATTCAGTTTTGACTTACTTTTGAAGGAAGAAGATTATTAGACAATAGGTGATGAAAATAATGGAAAGAAAGATGTTAAAAAATTGTAGAATTACAAAAAAATGGGTACCGATTGTAGAAGAATAAGAAGAAGAAGAAGACGTGGACAGGAAAAAGTACAAAAGAAAAAATAGAAGAATGTTATGAGAAGAAGGAGATTACTAATGGAAGATGCAGAATGACAAAGAACGAAAACGAATAAGAAGGAGGAAAGGCGAGGAAAAGACAAGTGTTGAATCTGGTTTCATCGGACTGATTTTTAATAAATCCTTAATCATTTTGATCTTCAGTCTCTTTGCGGTCTGGACGTTTCTCTTGATAGACACATGAAATATGGCTGCCTCTCGATACTTACGGGGCAATGTAGTACATTATCTGACTGGGAGATGAGATCACAGCTAGTACTCCTGGGTGGCCAGCCAGATCGCTATCAATACATCAACATCTTGTGGCGGCTTGTACATAGATCCCTGGAATTCAGTACAGTTCTCCGCAAGACCTCTGCTAACACATCCTTCGTAGATTTTATAGTTCTGTTACAATCTCAGAAGCCGGTAGTTCAATAACTTCTACCTCTGTGTGGTCATGGGACACTCCAATTCATTCCAAATTACGAAGAGTTATTAACTTAAAATATATTTTAATATTGTCATCACTTCTACTTCGATTATTTAAAGCGGCTCCTTTCTGATCTTCCAATAATCTGTATGTTGTTATTATTTACCACATTCGAGATAACAGAAATCTCTTCGTATATTTACATTGAAATTCTATGGGGGCATGTCACAAAATTTCCCTGAGAACAGACAGTGGCTGACGTAATAGAATTGCAAAGTTGAACACCGCTAAAACAAATGATTTCCTTAATCCCTATTTGGTGACAGTGGACAGTATCTTTCATTAACATCTATTTTAATGTTATCCCATTCTCCTTTTTGCCTTCCCGTTTAAATTTTCTTTAAATTTCTTCCTTTACCTTTACGTAGTAACTTTTCGCGCTATGACACTATTCTGACTAAATTTTGTATTACGTCGTCCCTTGTAGGTCAACTTTGCTTACAGATCCCTTCACATGACAGTCGCTATTTGTTCCAAACTGCTTCCACAGTGTCGAATGTTGGTCAAATATTAATTAGTAGCTAAATGATTGCATTCGTGTAACGTGAAGTGGCATGCATAAAGCCTAATTTCACGGCGCTCCTTCACATGACGGTGAAACTTCGTGACTTTGACGCTCAAGCGATCAATCCGTTCCAATAAGGTACGTTACATTTCCGCTGGTTAACGCGACTTGATTTGCTGGAAACTTCTGCATCTAATTTTACCGTTAAAACATTATCTGTGGAATTTTTAAGCCCTGGGAAAATTGTAATCTCCGGATTGTGCGAAAGGAAATATCGCAAGTTTAACAATAGCTGTGCCCGGTTGGCTCAGTTTGAGGGGAAGTGACTACTTCTGGAATCGAATCGGGACACTTGCATGTAAAGTTATTTATTTCCTTTCATCTTCTCCGTCTCTCTCTTTTTTCCCCTAATCTTTATCCGTCTGTCTCGACTTTTCTGTTACTAATGTCTATAAAATTGAAGACCACTACCATCAAACTGATTCGCATTTATGACACAATGCAGTTTTTTTTCCAAGTTGTTTGTTACAGTTCTTAGCTGCATGGAGCAGACTCTTTGTTCAGAAACTGATAGTCGCTGAATTAGCGTTTTGTAAAACTGAACCCAAATTAGATGAATAAAGTCCACATTTTCACAACTTACATTTTTAATGACCATTTTAATATTACCTTACCTTTGATGTCGAAACATTTTAATTATATACGTAGATCATCGTCTTTACTTCAACACAGAGGGAGTCTCTCCTTTACAGGTACTTTCCTTGTCTTTCTCAAAAAAATACTAAAGAAATTAAATTTTAACATTTTTAAACGATAATTAATATAAACAGCACCGAAGTAAATACAAATAGGAAAAGACATTATAAATGTATATCTCAAGTACAGGCCTTAAAACATATTTTTTTGCAGAAATCTATGTCACATATCACAGTAAATAATAATAATAATAATAAATTATTCTAATGACAAAAATACATTTTAGTTGCACATATGTTTATCAAACTATGTGTGTATTAGTTATCATTGCAAATATGGTGGGTCGAAGAATACAAATTCGGGTTCTTGCACTCTGAAACATGGTTTCGAATAGAGGAAGCTAGCAGTTGGAAGCAAACGTACTTACCGGACGTTACCTGCCAGGACAAAGAAGTGTTGCAAAGTGAAATGAAGAAAGTAACACGGCTTTCCACTTAGGGTTGGAATCAAAATATTTTATACTACCTGGAATCCGAAGCAGATAAAAATTCAGTTCACCGACTGAGTAATTAACTAAATAATTTACTAACTCCGCGATACAAGTTATTTCTCAGTCAATTTGGCTTAGAGGTAAAGTTGTTATTCTAAAGGCTCCCAATTCCAACCTCGACTATTTTATCGACTAACCTCTCAGAGAAATCCTAGATTTTTCTCAGTAACTCCAAAGAAACCTTGTAATTAAATATCTTTCCATTTCACTCAAGTACATTTGTGTAGGTCTAACGTTCCAGGGTAGTAAGCTACCATTTCGAATCTCGGTTGTCTTAAAGGCATTATTAACATTTTACGTGATTTTCTCAGTCAATCCAGGCAAATACCGGAATATTACCATAATTTGTTTTACAAAGACTCACCTATTCACATACCATTCGATGTCTTTTCATCTAATTCAGCCCTACTAAACATCTGTGTCCTTAGAACATATGATAGGCCAGATAATCCTACCAAGAAATACGGGAACCATGCTATGTTTCCAAGTACTGTAGAATAATTATCTCTGAATCACCATGAACACCATACCCCAGTACGTAGCTTGTGGACAGTCAAACTGGACATTATCCCAGATACGCGAAGTAATATAGAACGTCAGCTAGCTTGTTTCCTAGGAATCTCCGAGTGGCTTTCCTTTGTTACACCAGACGCGTAAACATGTACGTAGTAACGCCAGCCCGTATAGCCTCTAACGTCCACATAAGTACTTTTACCAAAAGTTTAAGTTCAATTTTCCCCAGTTTCTAAGCACATCGTCACGAAAATGCGAGGTGTTATGTGATAAGGCTCCACACATACTTAATCTCGGTAGAAAATGAAGTTGTTCGATATCAGTGATCATGAAGACATTCATTTTGCATATAACAGATGAATAACTACGAACTACCCGAGGGAGATTCTGCACCTAGGAGTTTGTCAAAGACAATACTGTTCGCGGGTATCATATTTTTGGCAATTGGAACAGCTGTACAGCCTGGCGGCGGGTCATTGTTCCCCCCCAAATTATTATACTATAAAGTCAAACTACAAAACGGAGCGTGTTAAATTGAAAGAACAAAAACCAGACACATCTATTGTAATAAACTGAGCCTTGCAACAAAAATATAACATAAAGGAACAACCTGACCTGCCTCTAGAATCTGCAAATTATCCCAGACTCTGTATACTGCGTCAACATATGAGTACTGCAAGGCAGCCTACCAGATGGTCTCCAGTGGAAGAGACGTGGCGGGCAGCCACTGGAGTGCATAAGTGACATATACATAATTCATTTCATGTTTTGTTCTTAGACAAGCTAGGATTTTGCTACAGAATTGTGTCTGAGTACCTCGTAATTATTCAGCTGTTCAAGAAATTATTTGAATCTTTGGAACTCGAAGGATTATTAAAAGTCATCATATTAGTCCGTTATTGAATATTCCATTTACATATTACCATTCCAATCGCGAGTACACTACCATGATGTTAAGCGTCAACTCAATGCAACAGAATCTGTCTTGGGAAGCTAATAGTCGTTCATCGCGTCAAAATATTACCAGCTTTTTAATCTGAAGAGCCTACCACTGACCCCCCCATCAGTAGCCAATTTAATATCGACAACCGCTTTCATTAGCACTCATTTTAATATTGTTTTCCCATCTACTCCTTGGGCGAAACCCTCTATGTTTTGCTACTAAAATACCTTATGATATTTTCCACATGTACATGTACCATTTTTTCGTCATTTTTCACGAAGAACAAATTATTATTAATACATTTCCTTTTCCTTATGTAGAAGTATTATCATTAGTACATTCTACACAAATACACTGTGTCTTTACCCATTAGTGCGAGAGACCAAGTTCAACAGTTATGAATAGGATTTATTAAGTAGGATAGCCCCGATGATGGAGGCAGCAGGGATTTCTAAAACATTGGTAAACTTCTACCAGACTACACGTTGCTACAACCAGAAGAGGGCCATCAAAGGATTTATTACCTTTATCTTTGCACTTATTATGATTTGTACCTTATTCTGGCGAGAGACCTGGACATCTATGTGCTTTTATTAAAGCTTATACATTTATATATTCGCCCGATAAATTTTTGTTAATAAGAATTTTTTATAAGAGACTTGACAATAAGAATATGTTTATTCCTTCTAAACTTTTATGCTCATATTTCGAGGTTGTTATTTGACAGTGTCGAGACCCGTGGTGCCTTAATTACAATGTTTTTGAATAAATGAAACTGGTTTTATTCGTAGTAAGAAGGTTTGTTTACCGACGTACCGCTCATAGCTTTAAAACCGGGAGACACTAATCCTAGGACTTGATTCATTGATGCGTGTAAGTGCGTGCCCTTGGATTCTGTTTGTCTCTGACACAGGCCCTTTAATATCTTGCGATCTGAAACTCCAGCTGGGCAGATGAACACGGTCAATACTCCAGGAAGGGACCGCTCAAAAATTATAAATGATCCTGAATTCGTATCTAATTTGGGTCGAGGAAACAGAACCCATATTTTGACATATCATCCCCTCTTGATATTAAAGTCTGCTACGAATTCGGTGAAATTACAGGGGGATACGTCAACATGGTGTGTGTTGAATGAGATCTGTTCTGAAGTTTTGACTTTAGCTAATTTACTTTAAGTTTCCCTCTATTTAGCTGTCATGCTTTCTGTCCTGTTATAATTCCGAAATTTTGAGTTTTGGCAGGTAGCATTTTTAGTTTTCCTTTCTTTTACCATTTATTAAAAACACGCGGATCGCCTCTCGTAATAGCCGAAGATGAATGTCAGATCGTTAGGAACGTATGAGTACAACTGTGATTTATTTTTATTTAGTGTTCTGTCTGACGACAGGTCCATATGAACAGGATCCTTCCATCCTTTTCTCGGACTGGGACCTGTTCATACACGTTCTTGGCAGATGATCCAGAAGTTGTTTGCCATTGCCTTCTTCTGTGTGTGAATGGAGTAATTGTTGGGATGCCACGGAGGAAAACTCCGTGTTGCCTAGACCACGGCCTTGCCCAACACAAGTTATAGATTCGGGCACCGCCGGGAATCGAACCCGAGACCCCCAGGATTACAAGGCCAGCGTTCTAACCGCTAGACCACCTCATCTTATTATTATTTAGTGTTCTGTCTGACGGCAGGTCCATATGAATAGGATCCTTCCATCCTTTTCTCGGACTGGGACCTGTTCATATACGTTATTGGCAGATGATCCAGAAGTGGTTTACCATTGCCTTCTTCTGTGTGTGAATGAAGTAATTGTTGGGATGCCACGGAGGAAAACTCCGTGTTGCCTAGACCACGGCCTTGCCCAACACAAGTTATAAATTCGGGCACCGCCGGGAATCGAACCCGAGACCCCCAGGATTACAAGGCCAGCGTTCTAACCGCAAGACCACCTCATCTTATTATTATTTAGTGTTCTGTCTGACGGCAGGTCCATATGAACACGATCCTTCCATCCTTTTCTCGGACTGGGACCTGTTCATATACGTTCTTGGCAGATGATCCAGAAGTGGTTTGCCATTGCCTTCTTCTGTGTGTGAATGGAGTAATTGTTGGGATGCCACGGAGGAAAACTCCGTGTTGCCTAGACCACGGCCTTGCCCAACACAAGTTATAAATTCGAACCCGAGACCCCAGGATTACAAGGCCAGCGTTCTAACCGCTAGACCACCTCATCTTATTATTATTTAGTGTTCTGTCTGACGACAGGTCCATATGAACAGGATCCTTCCATCCTTTTCTCGGACTGGGACCTGTTCATATACGTTCTTGGCAGATGATCCAGAAGTGGTTTGCCATTGCCTTCTTCTGTGTGTGAATGGAGTAATTGTTGGGATGCCACGGAGGAAAACTCCGTGTTGCCTAGACCACGGCCTTGCCCAACACAAGTTATAAATTCGAACCCGAGACCCCAGGATTACAAGGCCAGCGTTCTAACCGCTAGACCACCTCATCTTATTATTATTTAGTGTTCTGTCTGACGACAGGTCCATATGAACAGGATCCTTCCATCCTTTTCTCGAACTGGGACCTGTTCATATACGTTCTTGGCAGATGATCCAGAAGTGGTATGCCATTGCCTTCTTCTGTGTGTGAATGGGATGCCACGGAGAAACCGGGGAAGCCCCCGGAGGAAAACTCCGTGTTGCCTAGACCACGGCCTTGCCCAACAAAAGTTATAAATTCGGGCACCGCCGGGAATCGAACCCGAGACCCCAGGATTACAAGGCCAGCGTTCTAACCGCTAGACCACCTCATCTTATTATTATTTAGTGTTCTGTCTGACGGCAGGTCCATATGAACAGGATCCTTCCATCCTTTTCTCGGACTGGGACCTGTTCATATACGTTCTTGGCAGATGATCCAGAAGTGGTTTGCCATTGCCTTCTTCTGTGTGTGAATGGAGTAATTGTTGGGATGCCACGGAGGAAAACTCCGTGTTGCCTAGACCACGGCCTTGCCCAACACAAGTTATAAATTCGGGCACCGCCGAGAATCGAACCCGAGACCCCAGGATTACAAGGCCAGCGTTCTAACCGCTAGACCACCTCATCTTATTATTATTTAGTGTTCTGTCTGACGACAGGTCCATATGAACAGAATCCTTCCATCCTTTTCTCGGACTGGGACCTGTTCATACACGTTCTTGGCAGATGATCCAGAAGTTGTTTGCCATTGCCTTCTTCTGTGTGTGAATGGAGTAATTGTTGGGATGCCACGGAGGAAAACTCCGTGTTGCCTAGACCACGGCCTTGCCCAACACAAGTTATAGATTCGGGCACCGCCGGGAATCGAACCCGAGACCCCCAGGATTACAAGGCCAGCGTTCTAACCGCTAGACCACCTCATCTTATTATTATTTAGTGTTCTGTCTGACGGCAGGTCCATATGAATAGGATCCTTCCATCCTTTTCTCGGACTGGGACCTGTTCATATACGTTATTGGCAGATGATCCAGAAGTGGTTTACCATTGCCTTCTTCTGTGTGTGAATGAAGTAATTGTTGGGATGCCACGGAGGAAAACTCCGTGTTGCCTAGACCACGGCCTTGCCCAACACAAGTTATAAATTCGGGCACCGCCGGGAATCGAACCCGAGACCCCCAGGATTACAAGGCCAGCGTTCTAACCGCAAGACCACCTCATCTTATTATTATTTAGTGTTCTGTCTGACGGCAGGTCCATATGAACACGATCCTTCCATCCTTTTCTCGGACTGGGACCTGTTCATATACGTTCTTGGCAGATGATCCAGAAGTGGTTTGCCATTGCCTTCTTCTGTGTGTGAATGGAGTAATTGTTGGGATGCCACGGAGGAAAACTCCGTGTTGCCTAGACCACGGCCTTGCCCAACACAAGTTATAAATTCGAACCCGAGACCCCAGGATTACAAGGCCAGCGTTCTAACCGCTAGACCACCTCATCTTATTATTATTTAGTGTTCTGTCTGACGACAGGTCCATATGAACAGGATCCTTCCATCCTTTTCTCGGACTGGGACCTGTTCATATACGTTCTTGGCAGATGATCCAGAAGTGGTTTGCCATTGCCTTCTTCTGTGTGTGAATGGAGTAATTGTTGGGATGCCACGGAGGAAAACTCCGTGTTGCCTAGACCACGGCCTTGCCCAACACAAGTTATAAATTCGAACCCGAGACCCCAGGATTACAAGGCCAGCGTTCTAACCGCTAGACCACCTCATCTTATTATTATTTAGTGTTCTGTCTGACGACAGGTCCATATGAACAGGATCCTTCCATCCTTTTCTCGAACTGGGACCTGTTCATATACGTTCTTGGCAGATGATCCAGAAGTGGTATGCCATTGCCTTCTTCTGTGTGTGAATGGGATGCCACGGAGAAACCGGGGAAGCCCCCGGAGGAAAACTCCGTGTTGCCTAGACCACGGCCTTGCCCAACAAAAGTTATAAATTCGGGCACCGCCGGGAATCGAACCCGAGACCCCAGGATTACAAGGCCAGCGTTCTAACCGCTAGACCACCTCATCTTATTATTATTTAGTGTTCTGTCTGACGGCAGGTCCATATGAACAGGATCCTTCCATCCTTTTCTCGGACTGGGACCTGTTCATATACGTTCTTGGCAGATGATCCAGAAGTGGTTTGCCATTGCCTTCTTCTGTGTGTGAATGGAGTAATTGTTGGGATGCCACGGAGGAAAACTCCGTGTTGCCTAGACCACGGCCTTGCCCAACACAAGTTATAAATTCGGGCACCGCCGAGAATCGAACCCGAGACCCCAGGATTACAAGGCCAGCGTTCTAACCGCTAGACCACCTCATCTTATTATTATTTAGTGTTCTGTCTGACGACAGGTCCATATGAACAGAATCCTTCCATCCTTTTCTCGGACTGGGACCTGTTCATACACGTTCTTGGCAGATGATCCAGAAGTTGTTTGCCATTGCCTTCTTCTGTGTGTGAATGGAGTAATTGTTGGGATGCCACGGAGGAAAACTCCGTGTTGCCTAGACCACGGCCTTGCCCAACACAAGTTATAGATTCGGGCACCGCCGGGAATCGAACCCGAGACCCCCAGGATTACAAGGCCAGCGTTCTAACCGCTAGACCACCTCATCTTATTATTATTTAGTGTTCTGTCTGACGGCAGGTCCATATGAATAGGATCCTTCCATCCTTTTCTCGGACTGGGACCTGTTCATATACGTTATTGGCAGATGATCCAGAAGTGGTTTACCATTGCCTTCTTCTGTGTGTGAATGAAGTAATTGTTGGGATGCCACGGAGGAAAACTCCGTGTTGCCTAGACCACGGCCTTGCCCAACACAAGTTATAAATTCGGGCACCGCCGGGAATCGAACCCGAGACCCCCAGGATTACAAGGCCAGCGTTCTAACCGCAAGACCACCTCATCTTATTATTATTTAGTGTTCTGTCTGACGGCAGGTCCATATGAACACGATCCTTCCATCCTTTTCTCGGACTGGGACCTGTTCATATACGTTCTTGGCAGATGATCCAGAAGTGGTTTGCCATTGCCTTCTTCTGTGTGTGAATGGAGTAATTGTTGGGATGCCACGGAGGAAAACTCCGTGTTGCCTAGACCACGGCCTTGCCCAACACAAGTTATAAATTCGGGCACCGCCGGGAATCGAACCCGAGACCCCAGGATTACAAGGCCAGCGTTCTAACCGCTAGACCACCGTGGCCATCACAACTGTGATTTCTAAAGCTTTTTCGCCTGATGCTAACATACTCAATATTTAAGGGTTACTTTGTTGGTAGTACACGAAGCGAATGACATTACCACAGGGTGTTTCATAATAAAATGATAAGAAAGATACATGGATATTCTAAAGCAGACGTGATACTATCATAGATTCAAAATTTCTTCTCTTTACTAGATATTTCCTAGGTGATTAAATAAGGAATAACGGCACGAACAGCTCATGTAGCATGCAGGGAGAGATGAGAAATATATTAAAATATAAACCGGAAGCCCTGAAGGAAAATCCACTTGTGACACCCAGGCGCGCGTGATAGAAAACCCTAAATGTTTTTCAGAAAGGGTGAGAGGGTATGGATTGGGTGTAGCTGGCTTAGGATAGGGACCAGTGGCGTATCTGATGAAGAGAGTGCTGAACTGCGGGGTCCCATAGAATCACATAATATCTTCGTCTGCTGACAATCCATAAATATTTCAAGGAATGTCGTTAGTTATGTTAGTATATTATTTAACGACGTTGTGCCAAGACTAGAAACATTTTGCGTCAAGTGGGTTGGACTGTGTTCTTTCTACGCTGTAAGTGGACTGTGGAAGGAAGGATCGTGGCCGGTGTTAAGTGTCTTTAGACTTATTATAAGTTATGTAGTCTAGCAGTTCTCAGTCGTACGATTAACACGACTTGAGGCTTGTTACAGAACTTACCACTTTACGTAAGAAAGAGAAGTTCTTACTTATTTCAGTAGCCTAAATGAAACGTCGTGAATGTGATTGGTTTGGCAACTGAAATATATGGGAAAATAACATTCCTCAAGTTTAATAAATGCTTTAGGTATTCTGAGTGTCTTATATTAGCCAGAGCTGTGAATCCATTGGACTGAGTGAATATTTAATCTTTGATAAAATGGTTTTTTAACTTGATAATTTATTGTAGGGCTAAGAGAAAAGCGTACATTGAGAATGTTTACGATCAGAGTGTTGGATGGAATTAAGTAACAAACGTTTTATGGAATTGAAATGCGAATACCATCTACAAACAGTTGAATATACCAAGAGCGTAACTCTTGTAACAACAACTACGAGCTAAGTGAGTTTAATGCTGGATAGAACATTAGCCAAGCAGCGGTGTAATTTCGTGTGCCAGTGTGTGAAAGTAACGACATACTGTATATTACAAAAGAATTTGACAAGTCATCTCCGTGGATTCTTTGGATGAAACGGCTCCCAACACATTAAAAGACGCTTGTTCAATGTTTTAAAAAATGCCCGTTACAGTCTATTGTAAACTTTCAAAACAATACATGAGGCTCGATGTAAAACTGTTCAATGTTCTTTCTTCTTTTCAAAACGAAAGGAATAAAAGCGAATTAGATATTACAAGGTTTGTGGGGGGGGGGGGGGGGTTGGTTCCATTTCGTACCGGAAGTTGATTAACGAACGTCACGGGAAGGTAGAAGAGGGTAGGTAGGGGGTAATTATCTCACTGCCTTGCTGAATGGAAGGCAAACCACCCATGATTGAAGTGCAAACACCCTTAGATGTTGCTGTCCTTTTCTTGTTTGGTACACCTGACTTTTTAAACGAAAGGATGCCATATGTTGTTCGTGTTATAGATAGGAAGCTGATGTTAATACGTTACAAGCATTCTAACGGTCGTTTAAAAACGAACAAAAGTGTGTATTTTAATTATCCTGCGTTTGTTGTACATTTCAGTAAATTTAAAAAAATGTATGCATGGGATCTACGTTACGAATGAGAAACGGGAGTGTATAATGAAATCAGGATAAGAATAATTTCTGGAAATGCGTGTCGTAATTCAGTTCGAAAACTGTCATCACGCGGCCTAAATTCTTAAACGCTTAATTTTATAATATATGAAATTATAAACTTTATTTTGTTTTGTATGCACGTGAAAATTTGTATTTTATTTTGAGGGGGATAATATAAATTACAAATATTTGCAGAGTGCCCAAGAAATATTTTGATGTAAGACGATTAAAACTAGTTAGCAATTTAGGTATTTTATAGTTAGAAACGTGTGACCTGGGCATGTTGGTAGGATCGTGGCATTAGGGATGTGAAACACGTTGTAAAATAGCTACTTGAGATACCGAGAAAAAGATCATTGGATGACGTTATAGGAAAATAGAATGTGAAGATAAGAGATTGATAGAAGTGGTTGAGATCTTTTTCAGTTTCTGACTTTGGTGTTATATCTTGTGGATCCGTTTGTTCTACAACCTTAGAGCTAGTTTCCGATTGCCGTTTAAAGGACTTTGCTCTGTTGGTCTGTTAATCCTAATGTACAATTTCCTTTACCGAAAACTCATTAAAGAGTTAGCTTGAAGTGTTGAGATGCGAAACATAAGTTATCTCATTGATCTCGAAGAAGCAAGTCTGGGCCAAACACCGAAATATATGTTAATTATTCATTTATTTAATTGATTTATAATAGTTACTGTAGAAAGTGAGTGAGATAGACAATTAGGCTATAGATTTATTTAAAAAAAATGTTTTTGGTAGGTACCTCTTCGTGATGCATAATCTTTATATTAAGCAGTTTTTTTTATTTAATATATAGTGAAGTAAATAATTTATAGGGCTGTACTAAATAAAGAACAAAGGTCGATAACATCAAAATATTTTCGCTAGAAAATTGCCTAACTAATATCCAATGAGTAGTCTCGGAATATAAGTAAGCGACAGGCAGACATGACCTGCGCATACAGATTTTTCGTTTTTAGAATGTAATATAAATATTATAGCAAAATGATAACAATCCTTTGCTGAAACGTCGAACCCATAAAGTACTAATCGTTTCGTCTTTGTTTACCTTCTCGCCTAAACATCAGAAACAACGAAGCAGCGAATACATCCAAACGTTCTGGTAGATAATAGAAGTCGTGTCGACATTAACATTCATGTTCCTAAGTCATGCAAGAAAAATGAAAGTAATTCCTTTAAATTATTCGCACGTAAAACATTGTTCCTCAGATTTAAAACTTAAAAATTAACATAAGTTTTTCTGCCGTCGTAATGACAAGTCATTTTCTCCTGTGGTCACGTTCGAGTTATCTGTAAGAAACTGTTTCTTCTGTAAATTAAGAGCTTCGTTAAGACCTCGTTATCACTAGTAATTGGCAAGCCTGTGTGAACTGAAGCGGTAGTTTAAATTGGTCCTAGATGTTTTTATTTCTCTATTCCGAATTATTTCAAGTAATCAAAAAAATTAGGTTACTTATGTCCTTCTAGTACTTGGTGAAATTATTTTATAGACATTTTAACCGCGTTTTAAAAATTGTAATTAAAATAAGAATCTAGTGTGAACTTGTGCTCATTTAGAACTGCTACATTACAAACGCGTTGAATTCACTAGATAGAAGAAAATACGAGAGTAATTCTTGATATAAATTATTTGTATAAATTAGGAACTGAAGATTTGCAATAAAGATGAATACAAGAGGAGAGGGAGAGAGAGAGACGATAGGCTGAAATATAGGAAAAATAAATGGCTGTCATTTTCTTTGATATTCATTCTGAACCATTAAAAGAAACGAAATACAGAAAGTATTAACCTTTAGACACAAGCACACACAGAGAAATAAATAAATATGAAGGTGTTTGAGACATTTGGCAATCCGCTTTCTACTCGTCACTGAAACTTTATTTTCCTTCCGCTATAAAGCACTAAATTTTACAGTAACTTCACTGTAGTTCATTCGGCAATAGTTTAATATCTCGAAAAGCATTTGCATTTAAACTGAGCTCTATCCTTACTATTTATTGCTCAGCATATATTCGAAAAAAAAACAGCTAGTACGGTTATATTTTCAAACATTGCACAATATGACCCCCATGAGTAAATTCTTATGTTTGTGTCCGCTTTCCTCATTTCTACAAAATTCTCATCCAATATCGCTTGATTACCCCATTTGTTTCTAAATAAAATAAATTCTTCGTAGGAATATAAATACAAACTTGGAGTTTCATGACGTCACAGAATGAGGTCTAGAAACACGCTTTATTTTTAAAGGCCGTCAACGAAAAATCTGTTTCCCGGGCGGCCGTTGAGGGTGTAAGGACCTCATCCTCAGCGTGAGAAGAGTCTGTCCGTCTGTCGTATTTGTCTTCCGGTTAAGGAATGCTTCTGTTTCCGCCAATGTGTGGTAGATGCACTTTTGCGCTGGATCGCTCAGGTAATCACGTTTAGAAATCTGTTTATAAGAGACGTGAGATGCAAGTTTACAAAAACCAAAAATTGTTCTTTTATAAAGAGGCGTGACCAAGCACTAACTGAATTATCACACATTTCTGTCTTTGATTCCTAGGGTGACTGTCCCGAATTGTTGCTATCCTGACTGAACTTTTCGTTGTTTTTCTCAGACCCTCCCGAATTATATATTTAAACAGGCCATAATCGCTTCCTCTCCATCTCTGAATGTAATATTTCTTTTCGGATCTCTTATCGAGTTCGGTGAACTCTGTAGGTGAAACAAAGTTTCAGTGAAATGTCTTTCGGAAGTTCGTGGTTAGAAACTCGGTGCAGGTACTCACATCATGAGTTTTCCTTGGCGCTCTCGGTCTCTACAGGAAAATTCGTTCTTTGCAAAATTGTATAACATTAACACAGTGAAGACCACGTTTGAAATTTTTCTGCTTAGAGACTGCTATACAGATTTGAATGTGCTACTGTACACGTTCACAAAACGTCATCGTATGAACGTGATTTCGTCCGTGCCTCAACCCAGATGACCGCGTGTGGAATTCTTATCTTCTTGGAAACAAGTCTCGTATTGTTTCGTGATGGTTCAACGTCACTCTTACGTTATATAAGCCATAGCTTTAGCGTGATCGATTGTTTCAAGAAAGAATTGTCGTCAAAAATATTTATATCATATTTCAAACTGTAGACCTGATTCAGAGCTACAGCTTAAGATGAAAACACTTTTCGATACTGAAGTAATTTAAATAAATATAAAAGATACATTAAACTTTAATGTAGTGTGACTTTCAAACCATGTTCTTAGCTTTGCAGTATGTGATTATGAAGGTGGAAGGAGTTAGAAATATCGGAAAGAGAGAATATGAAATATGTGTGTTCTTGGAATCTCCCGTTTTCATGCAATTCTGGGTTTACAGTTATACAGAACAATTTACTCCAAATGCAGATTCATTACCGATCCTGACTCAAGTGCGTCGTCCATTTCTTTACGTACTGATATTTGAGTCCCGTTGTTTTGTGTCTTCCACTGGCGATCGGTATGAACCTTGACCCTGCAAGGTGCACGCTTACGGAAAGTGCAATATTTGCCTGTTTATCTAAGGACAGACAACACCAAAATTCTTCAGCTTCACCTAAAACATTCGTGAATAGAATTTTCTGTGATTTCATCTCACTGGCTTCAAATTCGTGTCTTAAAATGGGGTAAGAGCATTTCCTTGTCTCGTTCGAACATTTAACATCAGAGCGAAGGGGCACTGAACCAGCGGAACTTATTCCTTCCAGACTTCTTAAGGCGGCTGTGTGTGTGTGTGTGTGTGTGTGCGCGCGATGTAGAGGTTACTCAACGACGCTGTTTCAGGTACCGTCATGTAGCGTAGCAATAACGATAATGGTAATTTTAAGATCTGGTAGCGTACCGATTTCTAATGCCACAGTGTTGCCTAATTACGGGTTTAGTCACTAATTCAGATAGTTATATTAATTCACGGCTGTCTCAATTTATTGGGACGTCCAACTACGTCATATGATGGAGCCACCTGTTATAGCATTGCGATTTAACGGTTCCTAGCATCGCCTGCGTTTGACGTAGCACGCCCAAGCTCGAGCGGAATAATGCAGCACGTCTGTCAATTATTTGAACTCCGAACAAGGAAGCGTGAGGTCGCAAGCGTGTGGTAGTCGTTGTCAGAGGATTCATTGGCAAAACAGAGCAGCTGTCAACGTGCCTTTCAAAAACGACCGTCGGCCATCGCTTGTTTTCCAGATGGACAGCTCTGAGCACTGATTAGATGGGTCATTAAATCGCGACTTTAGAAGAGCGGGGTGTGTACAAAATCCTTTAGTCTGTATCAAATTCCCCGTGGCCCTATACAAGGCAAGTTCTCCGCCCCGCTATTTACCAATTAGTGGAATTGGTCTTTACATGGAGATAAGATTCGTCTGATGAGGGGGGACACGGGTTGTGGCTGGGACGATGTGGTCAGTGCATGTCGGCTTGACGTCACGTCATGTCTCTGCCATTCATACGTCGTTACGCTGCGGGATCAGGATACGTTCGCCTGCCTTTGTTATGGTGCTGAAGACTGCTTTTCCTGCCTGAATATCTGATGACGTGACCGAGGTCTTAGACAGCGAATGACTGGATGGAATCCTGATTGACAGTTGACGACCACGTTTTTATTTATTTGTTTTTTTTTAAATTTTTTTAACAGGCAAAGACCTTACGAAAAACCGATCCTGGAACCAAAGAGTCTCGTAAAATGTCTAACGGGTTTATCGCTTAAATAATGTGTCACTAAATCTGTAAATGTGCATCTCGGAGGAACCAATATTGTCCAGTTTCCGGGGGTGTTGAGAACATTGCGTGGAATTTTCTGGTTCCGGGAAGTATGAGGAATGTCTTCACCGGCTCAGCTACTATCATTATATTTAAAATAGGGCTTTGATTCATGCATTTAGTATATTCATAAATTATGTTCAGTAATTGCTGGCTACTTTACAAAAATCCGAACTACATAATTTTAGATGGAAGAATTAATTTAATTTGGTGAGTGTAGATTTGATTGTGACTGGGGTAAGAATCAGTGGCGGACTGTTGTGAACATGGCAATAAACACTCGAGTTTAATTAAGGCGGCGAACTACCTTACTAGCTGAGCGACTGTCAGTTCAAAAGAAGGTTGTTTAATCAGGGTCGACGTCTTGTCCGGAAATAATGAAACTGATAGCTGGGATCGGTCAAATGTTTCCGTGTCTCTGTCAATGATGAGGTGGAATGGGGGGCGTGGGGCACGTGCCACCTGGGGGCGATATCCTTAGCCCCGGCCGCCGTGCCGACTTTCCGTATCTGACTGCATTCGCATTTGAGAGCAACAGTGTAACAACTGCTAACGTTCCACAGCGTTACCCACTCTTGACTAATTCCACGGTAGGGCAGGGTCTCCTTTGGTCAGGAGACGTGTATTGATGTGAGAACAAAAATATTTAGATTCCTTTGGGTGTAGTGGAGGTCTTTTGTTATTTCGGCTATGAACATCAGGATCCCATTAAAAATTCGGTCCAGAAAAATAAATAATTATCGAATCAGATTGTTCGCGTTGTCACTGTCGAGCGCAAACGTTTCATTCCGTGCTCCTTACCCAATAGCTTTCATCAGTTTTATATTCCTACCATGCGTGCTACACGTCCGACGTAATTACGTAGTTTAATTAATTTTTTGTTTGTTATTTTCTGTCATATATATGTTTCTATCAGCAGCGAATATGGGATTTAATTTCGGGATGGTCTGAAAAATTGAATGAGCCTGGATCGCTCAGTCGGATAGGAGACTTCCTGCTTACCAGACACTTTCGGGCAGGAATTATTCCTGTCTTCTATAATCTCCATATTGGCTTTGGAACCATATAGCTTCTTCTTTAATGGGTACCGCGGTAAAGCTGTCGGATTGTACATAATGTGTATAAAAAAAGTCTGAGTTTAATTTTTACCTCAGGAGCTGCAAAACGTTACTAGTCCTGCTACATTGGTGCATGTGAATATAAAGTTTACTCCAGAAGTGCGTTCTTCGTATCAGCTTCGTATCTCGTACCCAGTCAAAAGAGCTATAGATGAAGTCATTAAAGATCCCTACGGCGAACTTCCTTTCTTTTAATGGATTCAAACACGCACTTGCAGACATTGTATTTCTTATTTTTTTACATTTTATCTCTGCTAACATTCGCTCAGATATACGTGTTGTGTTTTATGATATGAAATTGTTTAGCGGTCAGTTTTCGGCCGGAAAACAGACTTGCATAGGTTGAAACAGTCTATTACCTTACCTTCTGCATCTTTACAAATTAATATTTCTATTTCTGTCACTGGGATAGAATAAATCTGTGGCAGATACAGTTAATTGCAATTTCTCTCATCATTATCGATAATTTTGAGCACATGGATTAAGTTCCATATAAAACTAGCAAAAACGATTATAATTTCGCACTGTTAAATACCCTTAGATCTTGGATAGTCGAAAATGTTCGTGGTAGGCAAACGTCCCATTGAAACATCGCCTTGAGGAAGGGTGGACGGGCACCTTGGGTTTGTCAGCTACAATTTGGGTACTGAGTCCGTCATCTGCGGCCAACATGTACCGTTCTTTCCCCCAACAGTCCGCCATCGTGAGTTCCTAGATGGTCACTCGTCATACATAAGGCACCACCAGATGGCAGAGTTGAGGCTTCGTGCATCAGTCATCGTCATAAATGCGCCCTCCTTCACGTCAGAGGTGAAAAATATTATTCGTTTGGGTCCTCATTAGCGAAATACGGACCTGCCAAAGGGGCAGCCATTAGAAACCAGTTCCGTTCCGGATGTTACTACTTAAAATTTAGACGCGAGAGGGTGTTGAAACCAATTGATTGATTGCTATGTCCCTTAGCGGCTGATTTTCTTACAGAATCCTTGATGTGGAACTTTATGACACACGTAATGTTTTATTAATACGACATTTGTATAGAGGTACTGATACATTATGATCGGTCTGATGCGTGGGTCGTGAGCCCAAGAGAAGAATACATATAGAATTCTGATACATTTTGGAAAGCGGCCAATGGGAAGACCATAAAGGAGTTGGGGTGATAGAATTAGATTGGATATAAGGAAAATATACTGTGAGAATTGGATGTAGGTGAGAGTGGGTCAAGATATTTTACAAATCTAGGCTTTGGTATTAGGTGTTTTAACCCTTTGTTCTACTAACATAGGGATTAATAACGGGCACTTTACTTCGAAATCTAAATTCCCTTCTTCCCGCAAAGTTGCGGAGTGGGAGAAGTCACACCAGGAATTTCCCTCGTGTATTCCTGGCCAAAGAATGCCCTTGTCGGGAATCCTCACCCGGAGAATTTTCCCCACTCACAAACGTCAAATATATTATTCTAGCGAATACACCAGACTTATTGCGTTATGTCCACATTTTCTGACGTGTTTATACGCGTGTGGTGCGCTGGAGTTGTCTCTGTTTAGACTTAAAGGAGGTCTAGTAACAACGGATTACAAAAAATTGTCAGTGGAACCACGGTTCCGGAGAATTAGACGTAAATACGTCTATACGGAAAGGAAGTTTATATATTGGCTTTATTCTAAATATTTCCTTTATACGTGCTTTACAATTCAGTAAAGTTTGATTAAGACATTGCTTATTTAACTTGAATTAGTTACGCTTAAGATGGCTCTGTGGTAGCTGAATGTAATGTAAAGTAATGTAATGTAATGAAATGTTTTATAGGTAACAACAATGCCGAGTAAACAGGTTACAGTTTTTCGTTTCCCCTTTTCGTTCCCCTTTTTTGCCGAATAACCTACAATATAGACGTATTTACGTCAAAATTATATAATGAGTAATTTCGTAATTTGTAGGCCTGCTTACC
Source organism: Zootermopsis nevadensis (assembly GCF_977971745.1). NCBI lineage: Eukaryota > Metazoa > Arthropoda > Insecta > Blattodea > Termopsidae > Zootermopsis > Zootermopsis nevadensis. The sequence goes on from NW_028259138.1 coordinate 12,288,911, forward strand.
AGCTAATGTTGTTATGGTGGATAAATAAAAAAGACTGGGAATGTTCGAGACTGTGGCACGCGTGGGGGAATTAAACGCGTGTAACATTTCTGCAGACTATTCTCACGAAATGAGGTCATTTGAATGACCCCAAGCTCAAATAGGGCGATCATTTTAAAATGCATATTATAAATGTAAAGTGTGAGGCTATGATCATTTTCATCTGTCTCAGGATAGATTCCAAAGACGATCTTTCTAATTTCTTCACCACATAACGTATATAACATCGTTCGTCAGTCAGTCAGTCAGTCAGTCAGTCAACAACTAATTTGTTTAGTTGATTAATTCTGTAGGTACGTAGGCAGTTTGGCGGGCTGTAAAATCTGTGACACACATAACTAGAAATTTAAAATATATCGATTATTATGCCTTAAATTCTTGTTACTCCTATATCATTATTTGTTAACTAGCAATTTAACATGTACAATGAACCTGTTGTGGTAATTCACACAACTTAAATCGCGTTTACTTAACCATGTAAACACTTTACAATTCTACATGAGATGAAGTGACTTGTTAAGTCCTGGACAGAATTTCGTAACTGCCCTCCGTATATTTACGTCGCCAGCCAACAGCAGGTACCAAGTGAGATGGTGTCTAAATCCATTGTGTGGCTCTGCTCCTACATGTGGTAGCAAAGACTTCATATAATAACCAGACCGTGGGAGAGATAGGGGAATATATATTGTTTAATGTGGGAATGGCCTTGCATTTGTACACAATATAACTAGAATAAAGTGTTCTGACGTATTATTAACAGAGGTACAGAAGAGGCCGCAAATTATGACTGGACGGAGTTAGATTAATGAAATATTATTTAGATATAATTCTAAGAGAATAATTGTTTCTCCCCGGTTTTAGTATTTTTATTATTAAGATTACATTTAACTTACATTGTGTGACTATAGTAAACAACACACGTGCATTTCTTAACCTGACAGAATTTATCGCGTTCTTGTGTCTATTTAGGTTTTTGGTTTACACCGAAGATAAAGACTTCGGTGGAGTCTACTATTATCCATCGTGATACGGTGGGTTATCTCTGTAAACATTTATTCGTATGTATACCAGATAATATTCATTTCCTTCTCCAGATCTTCAGTTTTAATTTTTATCCGAAATAACTTCACACACGCTGAAACCTCGAAATGTTTCGGTTTATATTTTTCTGTAACTGCTATTATTTATAATTCAAATTGAGTTTCATGTAAAATGGAGATACCTAAATGTCATTATTCTATTTAGCTTTTAACTATGAGCTTATCTGTCATTTTTATCTTCTGTTTAAATTCCCACATTCTTTGATACCTGTAAATTTGATTAACCTACATGTTTTACGAACTTAATAAAATACGTCATATCCCAATTACGTTTAAGTACGAATCTTATTCAGAAATTGAATTGAATTGTTTCTTATCTTTGCTTCTTAAAAGACTCAGATAATGACAAAGTTAGTTTGTTACAGTTTGTAATGTTAACGTAATTTTCAAGAAATTGGTAATCATATTTAATGGTCGTGTTTCCAGAACACTACAGTGTAGAGGAAAATCTCATAGCTCACAGTCTGACCTGACAACTCGCAAATTTATTAGGCTAGACGAGGACGTCGTTGCCACTCTGATAAAAAAAAATTGTGCTGTCCAGGCATTTTGTCCACTATTAAAATCCGCAACTACTGAATCTGTTATAATTATTTCGCATTAGTCTACTTACACAACACGTATCATACAAGACATAAAATTGGCATTTTTGTTGTGACAGAAAACAAACTGACCGCGACTTGCCTGTGCACTGTAGAGGTGAGTCACTTCGGTCGACGGATCTTAGCATCTTACACGTGTCGAAACAATCGAAATGGAACAAAGCGACGTATCATTCCCACAGTGATGAATAAAAAACGACCGGAAAATTGTATTTTGCTGTAATCTTTTTCCTACATACCGAAGTTCAAACACGTCAAATGTAGCGTTAACAAAAGTCTTCTTACACAAGCAATGGACAAACTGAGCCTACTCTTCGATCTCCGTTGAGAACTCTAAGAGAGAACGGAAGTGACTTAACGAAAATCAAAATTCCATTTGGACTTGATTTTTCGCCCGTAACGTATTAGCAGATGATTGGGTTCTTTGAGCCCTGTATGTCATAATTCGCAGTGTTAAAAAGGTTTTTTTTTTCGTATGTTATTAAAAATTTCCAATTAGAAGTTTACATTCAATAAATATACTTTAACAATTATTTATTTGAATCCGTCATATCACAATATTTAAAATTTCTTATAATTAAGATAATAAAATATCATTGATGTTCCATATCGATTGATCGATTTACATTTTGGAACATCCTTTACACAACATGTTTCAGTTTTTATAAAACCATCATCAGGTGTAAAATATTTACGAACTTAAAACTCAAATATGATTCCATTTGGTGATGTTTCATGCCATTTGTTTTTCAATTTTGGGCGAGGTGTTGTCTTTTCTTAAATTTTATCAGATGTACATATCGGTCTGTAAGTCTGTAACATCACCAAATGGAATCATATTTGAGTTTTAAGTTCGTAAATCTTTTACACCTGAAGATGGTTTTATAAAAACTGAAACATGTTGTGTAAAGAATGTTCCAAAATGTAAATCGATCAATCGATATGGAACATCAATGATATTTTATTATCTTAATTATAAGAAATTTTAAATATTGTGATATGACGGATTCAAATAAATAATTGTTAGAATATTCACAATATGACGCAATTACACTATCTTATAAATATACTTTGCACATGAAAACACGTAAGCCTTCAGTGCATTTACCTCAATCAAAATTTCAAACTAAATATCAACGTAATGTTCGGTCTAAACTTCGTGTACATTAGGACGTAAATTAAAGATATACGAGCCAAAATTATTTTCGACAGACAGCTTTTAGTGTAGACCCCCCCCCCCCCATACCAAATATCGTCGAATTAATTTCAGTACTTTGTGATATAACACGCACAAACGAGCATACATGATTTCACCCCTTATACCTTTATTTCATGTATTGCGCAGTTTAGACAGTTTTGATTCTCACGCGACATGTCCAAGCAGGAGTTTTGAAGGTCATGACGGATTTAATACTGGAATTGTGAAGTTCTTTCGGCTATAACAGGATAGGCTCTGGGTGGCCGGATGCTCTGACTACAATTAGGAGGCCTGACATTTCAAAAGGACAGAAACATTCTTATATACTGACTGTTTACTCTACAAGAGGACTGTTTTATATTATTTTATTTAATAATGTTTTCCTTTGACTTCTTCCATTATTCTTTAATTTATGGCTGTGACGGTTTGAGGCAAATTTAGTTAGTTCGGTGTGGAATTCTGTTTTCATCTGTATAGAACAGCCATTAGCATTTGTTCTCAGTAAAACAGCTGAGAATTATCATACCATAGAAGGCTGTGTGCAATTATCCACTTACCTAGTCATTCAATCATTTACGTAATCGACTTTGCCCTCTCCAATGCATTATCGACGTATCTTAAGTTACATTTATACTTGTCTACTCTTAGCTTATTTAACGACGTCATTCCAACTAAATCAGGTACATAGAATCAACTTAGGCTGGTGAATGGTTTGTAGTTGAGGATTTGTGGAACACAGATATAGGCTGTTCTGCTTTTATTCTTAAGAATCATAGGAGAACCGCTGAAAACTTTATTCAAGGTTGCCTGTAGTTCGACCAGAATTCTAGAAAGTTACGTACCGAATACAAGTCTATAATATAATAGCTATATTAGACTGCTAGGTTTTAGTGTCAAATACTAATATAACAACTGAAAAATGTTTTGTAGTGAGTGACAATTCCAATCCTGAAACTATTGAGCTAAGAACCTTCAGGTATTCAATAAATCTTTTTGGTGCAGGAATTTAAGCTCGCGTGCGAACGATTGCACATTTCCTGTTGTCTTTGATATCTTAACGTTGTAGACCACACGCTGCAGAGTTAAGTGTTGTTTATGGAAAGGTAATCACAGAATTGTAATGACCGTGGTAATTGCTTTAATGCTCTGTTAACGAGCGTGATGCCTCTTCATATGAGGTGATATGAATGCACGTTCAAGACAGCATCTTATCTGACAATGAGCAATTGGGTTAATTGAGTCAAATTCCGATAAGCTTTGTGAACAAGTAGCAGTTCGCAATTAGAGTTTCTTGGGTTCTCGGTCCTTCCAAAGGAAATTCCTTTATCTTTATGGAGGTTTCTGATTTATGACTACGTAGAAGATTTGATCGAGTCGACTCTCAGATATGTCGGATTTGAGGTTTTTCATGGTGGTGAGTCTGAAGACGTCTGTCTTCAGGTTTGTTGCGCCGTGTTGTCTGGTAGACGTTGCTTTGCTATATTTTCCTCTGGTCTTCCAAATGTTATCAGTTACATCTAGAACTCTTGGCCTCTCTGCACAAAAATGTTCGCAGTTTTGTGTTGGGAAGACTGGAAACACCAATTCTTATATTGTTTTTATAGGAAATACGGCTTGAGGCAGTTTGCCCCTACAACCTACTCCACCATGCAGTAACTTACTAAAGTAATGTGTACGACAGAGTGAAGTGTTCATAAAACAGACATGTCACACAAACATCGCATCTTATTGTATTATTTTCTCACATTACTCAGTTTCACTCTCGTCTTGTGCAGACAAGAGACCACCGTGAAGAAGCAGGACATTAATACCTGGATGGTGGCTAGAATATTGAAAAACGTATCGCTTACAATAAGAATTTATTGAAATATAATTGGTCTTTAAACGTCACGTAATGCAATAGAGAACAAATACGCAAAGTTACTTGAATTGTAAATGTCGATGGCAGATTAAACTCAGTAGCATTTGAAAACAATTTAAAGAGTGTCTATCTAGTTAATTCCCTATCCCACGAGCGTGTTTCTAAAAGACACCGAATTTATTAGCAAAGAGTTTTTACTAGAAGGAATTTCGGAAAAATCTGTGAATTTTGAGTGACGTGAATATGTAGAAACATCATAGCAGGTTCTAAATTCTGGATTAGATCTCAAACAACGAGAGAAATTTTTCAAAACTGAATTGCATGCTAAGTTCATTCAGAAAATAGTTTCGTGTATAACAGACCATTATTTTAACGCTGATAAATTGTGGGATACCATTGTTAGACTTTCGAGTTATGTTTTTTTTTAACTCTTGGTTATTTTCGTTGACAGTAATCAGTATCAGAGACGCAAAATCTTAAAGATAGCTTTTGGAAAAAGTAGGTCTATACGAGCTTTAAACAAGAGTGTACGCATTGTGCCTTGTTAATATGGCAGACATTTCATTCATTTGCTTACATTTCTTATCCTGCTGAGAGCATCCTGCTACACTTTCCAGTTCTCATGTCAGGACTTCAATTAGACTCTTGTTCCAGTGATGTGCGCCGAACGGAAATTAATTAACGTTGTAGAGGTGGTCAGGACGCGGACGGTAAAACAATGGGGCGGAGAAAGTGTATTAACAGCCTCATTACTGTTGCTGACAATAATCTGCAATCAATACGGTGATTGTTCTAATTAATTACATTAAACTATGAAGACTAACTTTTTAGTTTATTTTTTTGTTTGTGTCTATGGTGAAGTGTTGGGCGTGGTTGTCTACTGTCCCTAGAGGGAAAGTCTGCAAGCCACAGCCAAACTGCAAGTTCACTTGGAGTTCAGCGATTCTCAAGAACATATCGAACCCTAAAAAGAGAGGCATTTTGGGGGGAAACTGTAAGCCACAGCAAAGAAACCAAATGTAAATTTGTAAGTGACAGCAGATTCTTAGAACATACGTATGTCTATTTTTGAAAGTAATTGCAAATGCGTTAACACGGATGCAGTAAGGCACGATCATTAAGACAGGATCACAAATGAATATTGTATTCATTTTATAATCAAGTCACTTAAAGAATTAAGTACACTAAACTAAGTGGACATCAGGTCTAAGCCAGAGATTGAACCCATGAGGGCTTAGGCGTAGCTTGGAGGATAATATTAAAACAGGTCTCAGGTTGTTTGGAATAACCGAAGCTCGTTTGAAGGTCTGTGAGGATGGTGTATTGTTGAAATAACAAACTTCTTGGACATTATCCATCCTTCTAGTTCACTTAAAAGGACGTTTCGGAGACTGGAATCACTGTTATCAGAATCTACTCAGCCCGGGCCCAGTCTTTAGAGGTAGTCCGGTCATAGAGACCTGAGAACGGACAATATTTCAGTCATTTGTTCTTAAATTGTGTCATCTGTCTAGTGTTTAAGAATTCATTTCTTTCTTCAAAGGAAACAAAAGAACTTCTCCATTACTAGTAAGTTAAGTTTTATCTGCTGTTTATTATGCTGTTAATAACTGATTTACAATCAACGTAATTTACGTATATCGACATAACATTTTAGAGAATGTGATAAATAATCTTTTTGTCTTGCCTCCATGTCTCCATACGCCTTGACTTAGACTGTGACCAGTGGGAAGGCATTGGCTTAGCAGTAGTCGTTTGAGGCAGCGGTTACCACTTCTGACGTAATAGTGTTGCATATTCATTGACATAATGAAGGAAGGAATGTTTCTCAGGTGACTAGATCTTTCTTAAATTAAAAAGTGTTGTATGACTTCTTTGTGCGCGTATCTGGTTCTCGCATCTCTCTGACAAGGCCCCCAAACACGATCATGAGACGCTAAAAATATTAAGACTTCGTGTCTCGTGAGTCTAAATGCTGCGTCACAAAACATTCAGTTTCTTACTAAAATGTACAAAAAAAATAACCGAGGAACTAGGATAGATTCAAGCGTATGATTTCAACAACGTGACATTAGACTTATTCCTTAACTCTTTCCAATTGTCTTTTTGATCAAAAAATAAACTGGAGCAGATTTAAATTTAATTTGCGTACATTCCACTAGTCTGCCTATCACAGTCACTAAATCATCATTTTCTTTCTTCTCTGCTAATTCATTTGTTTAATGGAAATTAAGTCTCGAGATTTAAACGCAGTTTCAAATGAAGGGACCTTGACTTTGTAAAGCCTATTATAAACTGTTCAGTGCATGCAATATAGGTCTACAGTCTACGATAATCGTCTCTTGACCTGCTAATTTTAAATAAACATAAGCAGCTGTAATATATAATTGTACAAATCACGTAGTCTTAATTTCTTATGTTATATATTGTTTAAATCTTGTCCGTCTAATCACAATAAATTCTTATTAAATATTAAAATATTACATTAATTAACATTTAAAATATGCCACAGTAATGCATTTGAGTTCGCTGTTTAATATTACTCGTGCTTAATGACGTCATGAGGTTGAATTATGATGGGGTTAATGTTTTTCTACAATACACCATCGTCACAAACCTTCAGATGAACCGGCGTAGCCGGACTGGACGACCGGAATTCGATCCCCGACCGGGGCAGAGGATTTTTCCTCTAACATCTGCGTCCTGCCCAGCCTCCCATCCAATGGGTACCGGGGCGTGATGATGACCACCAACCCCATCTAGTGCCGAGTTCAAGAATGAGTAGGGGCTTATACTACCTCTCCCCCAAGCGCCTACATGGAGTGTAGTAGGACAGCTTCAATTTTTTTTTTACACAATCGTCATTTAATATGTGTTATTCTGGTGACAAATTTTCTGGTTGTGTCGGGGGGGAAAAGCGAGACGTCTCTTTGGGAAATCTTTCTCGGATTTGACCACGGCGTAACCCCTGTGCACGCCACTGATCACCCTGTGTTTCCCACCCAGTGGGGTTTTATTTCTCATTACACGAATTCCTCTTAAATGGACTTCAGCAACGCCGTCCGTTGATGTAAATCTAGATAAACAAAATTGAATCAGTATTTAGCATAATTATTCTCCTTAGGTTCGTCGCTCACACGATGTGGCTCTGTCGCCCTTTGCCCTCTTTACCGGCCGACCTGGAGGTCAAGGTCGATTCCCTCACCAAGAGCTAGAGACGGGCGCAGAGGCCTTGCCCCATTCTTCAACACGAAGGAGATTTTCTCAGTATAAGAGCAATTTATACAGAATAGGTTCACAACAGTGAATGTGTGTTGATGAGAGCAGTGGTGGGGGGGGGATGCGAGGGGGTGGGGGAAATTTTCTCTCTCAGAAATACACAATGAGAAAATGTTGACGCGTTGTGACTGTGGCGTGGCGAAACAATGGAGCATTAAAACGAATCTGGAGGAGAGAGACAGAAGTTGATGTGAAACAGGCTCGGAATGGATAGTGACAGGAAGTGGAGAGAGAGAGAGAGAGAGAGAGAGAGAACCTGATGTTGCGTGATGAATTGTGGTATTGTACACAGCGCAGGGAATCCTGGGAAATAGCCTTTTTGTGGCCTCTTACGTTGTGAAAATCTGGTCACTAGTTTTTTTTTTTTTTATTTACATGATGATACACCTGGCCTCAGTGGTCGCTCAGTTTCAAGGCTTAAGCAGTCTTTGACAGCTGAAACACCGAGATTATGAAGTCTTCAAATGGGTAATATTCCTCGTCAAAGAAGTCCTGCCAATAGGCTTTGGTTCACAAATTAATTCTTAATCTAAACAATTCGACGGACCTAATCCATTCTAAATGAAGTAGACATAATTGTACACGTATGTTTCCTTTCATTTTGTGGCAGTAGTAGTCAAGCCCAACGCACAACTCGCCTGTGTGGAGTGGAAAATCAAGATCGACGAATGTAAAGAAAATTTTATTTTATATTTTAATATTATCTTTTGCTTTATTTTAAATTTCTCCACATATATATAGAACATTAATTGGTAAATTGCGTAAAAAATAAATATAAATTATGAATGCTCACCCGTTTTGAAACACCGGTTTTATAACTTACATAATTTTGATGCGTAATAGTAGCTCACCTGACCAGAATGAACCCGTCTTTATATAGTCAGAAAGTTCATCACCGCATTCACAACAGCACACAACTTCCCCCGCTCAAGCTCCCATTATCTAAAACATTTATTTTATTATTGTCCTATTCTTATGTCTTCCTAGTGTTATCTTACATTCGGGTTTCCCTACCAAAATTTTCTTTGCATTTATCTTTTCCATGCGTAATGCAAACAACACCGTTTTCAACTTTCTTGAATTAATCATGTTAATGTATCTGCAGTTATATTGTGAAAAATAGAAATATAAATTGTCTTCAGCCCTAAACTCTCAATTACCCACTTCAAAACGAATTTAATGGCAGATCGGATTTCGAATTACAGTTGTTTGCATCCCTTACCTCGTATTTTGATGTTGGGTTCGTCTCAGATAATGATTCAGATGTTGTTTATCTTATCCTCTTCAAGAAAATTATATACTCTCTAAAATATACCACGGCCACTTCATTCTATACATTTTAATCTTTATTCGTAATTTAGAATCATTTTCAACTGTCTCTATATAGCATTGTACTCAGTTTAAGTATCGTCAGGATGTTACTAGCTGTAGGTATGGGTCTTTTTCAATTTCTGACAGTAAAAGGGATTTTTCTCTTTGCCACCGTCATGTCCAGATCGGCTTTCCTATCGGTTGGGTACGGGTTGAAGCGGCCAGAGCGGGAACACGACCACTGACCTCTATTTAGAAGCTTCAAGGTCAAGAATGTATGGGTATTTTGCTTCTATACCATCTAGCGTTCACTTCCTGTCGATTAATCACATTGGAAGTACACTTTTACGTTTTAAGTAAAGTACGAAACTGAATATCTACGTGTTTATTATAGCACCAATTAAATTTTATTGGCGGTAAGTCCTTTTGACGTATCCTGTAAATTACATAGAACTCCCGATTAACTTTCAGCGCGTGTAATCTCTTCATAGTGTCTCCAAGTTCAAGTAAGATCGTGATTCTGTCTCATTGACAAGCGAGGTTCTCTCTGAAACTCTGCAACCAGTTTGTCGTGGCTTTGAAAATCACAGTCGAACACGTCACATTTCTGTTTAATGGGTGTGCATAACGTCACGTAATTATTACAAGTATTTCATTGATTTTTAATGACAAGAGCTTGAACTCTCGAGGCATATTACGGACACTGTGTTCGTTGGTGAATTTAAAACACTCTCCCCCCTGTCAGGCCACTCTCCATTTATAGAAAAGCCACGCGTCTCTTAAGCACGGAGATTTACAGCAAGTATTTCTGGAATCTTCTCTCCGCCGTGTTGAATTGTCCAGCGTTTGTCTAGAGTTGATCAATTTCAGGACAAGAATGATGTACGTACAGATGTGTTACTCGGATTGTATCATCACTGTTCTGCTTGGTTCAGGCCATAATAAAATGGCTATAAATTGCGGAGAAATTTAGGTAAAAATCGGAGTTTAAAATGAAAAAAAAATAGTTACACATAACGTGGGGAATATTTTAAACTCTAAAAAGCATCTCAGAAAGGATTTTGCATCACAAATGAAAGTAGATTATGCTCAGTGAGAAACACGATGAAACTGTAATACAAAACGATTGCTAATAAGGAATTTGAAAATTCGATGAATTTCACGAATATAAAACATAAAAATTAGAAATTAAGACCTGTAAATAAGTAACTTATTAAAATTTAAGTAAAAGAGAAAGTTAGAGGCTTTCAAAAATAATACGTTTTAAAAGAACTGACTCCAAAAGATTAAGAATACATGTTAAAAAATATAAATATATATATATATATATATATATATATAGGAAACATAATAAATAATTTAGTCGATGTTTCCAAATTATGAGCTACCTTTATGCAGTAGAATCCTGTAGTACGCCGAGCCGGACAGGAATTTCACCACTTCATATAACCGGGAGGGTTCATGGCTGTGTGCACAAAAGCTCGTCACGTGTCTGCGTTCTGTTTCAAATAACTCAAGCCACATTTTAATTAATGCTTATTCACGTATACTTCGGAAGGAAACTAACGGAAACTGAGCAACTATCAGCTTTTAAAGGACTACTCTGTTTTGTGGATTTAGTGCATTTCTCCTCAGCGTATTTTATCCAGTATTTTCCTTTTTCCTTCCTTCCTTTCTTTGTTGCTTCTCTGAAGAACTGGAAGTTTAATGGTCAAAGTCAGAACACGTGAGCAAGTCTAGTCGTATTCGCCTTATTTCATCTGAGATACAGGCTTCAAGTTATCGCAGGTTTTCTTGGGCGTTCCACAGGACAGCTCAACTGTCTGGTGCGACATGACATTCTTGATTCTAAAATCGACAGAGAATTGTGATTTTTAAAAATATTTGAAAAATTTATTTTTATGTTGACCTATTCTCATCACGTATTGTTATTTCTATGTGTCCATCCGTGGTAAATGTATTCAAAAATACCTTACAGGAGTTTAAAGAATTAATTTTTAAATTTCTGTTAAAGCCTTTCTGTTATAATTGTTGGAACTTGATATTTAAACAGTTTATAACAACGGAACTTCGCCAGTATTTATTTTTATTCTGTCAATAAGTCATTGTGCCTGGTCGGATTCAGAATAACTTCTGGAACTGTGAGCATGTTCATACTTTCGGTAGGATTTCCTTGGAGAGGGATTGGCTCGTCGCGTGACCTCTGCGTACGCAGGTCAACAGGGCACAGGAAAAAGGAGATAAACACCAGGCGACATCGAAGCGCCAAACTAGATTAAAAATTGCAGTTTCTGCGTTCGAGTGCCACAAAACTACGCACGTCTTGTATTACGACATCTTACAACAAGTAACTTCTTTTAAGAACACAAAATATTGGCAAATCTTAATGTCTTGTGTTTTGATTAGTAAATAACACAATAACCATTTTTTAAAATTGATTAATACCAAAGACGTCTGTGTGTATTCTCTTAATTTTATCATGAACTCTACTTTTTGTATAACTTTCCCATATTTTGTTCATTCAAAAAGATTTCATTTTGTTCGTAGTTTCTTCTATAACATCACTTATTCTAATTTGGTAATAATTTTTTAGGCATTTAGGTAGCGATAGTCTAGGTCAGTGGTATTCAAACTTTTTTGTTCTCGTGCCCCCAGATATAATTTCTCTTCAACTTTGTACCCCCAAAGTTGTTGATGTGTAATTCAAGTTATACATAGTATATAATCTACATCTAAAATAAATTAAATAAATTACATTACTGATTATTCAGTGTTTATCATAAAATAATATATTTTTTAAAAATTTCACGTACCCACTAAGATATCTTCGCGTACCCCCAATATAATTCAAGCTATATATAGTATATAATCTACATCTAAAATAAATTAAATAAATTACATTACTGATTTTCAGTGTTTATCATAAAATAATATATTTTTTAAAAATTTCACGTACCCACTAAGATATCTTCGCGTACCCCCAATATAATTCAAGTTATATATAGTATATAATCTACATCTAAAATAAATTAAATAAATTACATTACTGATTATTCAGTGTTTATCATAAAATAATATATTTTTTTAAAAATTTCACGTACCCACTAAGATATCTTCGCGTACCCCCAATATAATTCAAGTTATATATAGTATATAATCTACATCTAAAATAAATTAAATAAATTACATTACTGATTATTCAGTGTTTATCATAAAATATTATATTTTTTAAAAATTTCACGTACCCACTAAGATATCTTCGCGTACCCCCAATATAATTCAAGTTATATATAGTATATAATCTACATCTAAAATAAATTAAATAAATTACATTACTGATTTTCAGTGTTTTTCATAAAATAATATATATATTTTTTTTAAATTTCACGTATCCCCTAAGATGTCTTCGGGTAACCCAGGTTGAATAACACTGGTCTAGGTAACTTGGTTACAAACGTCTCGAAGGAACCCTTCGGCTCCATCTTAGGGGTAAAAATAAATAGAACAGAGGAGAGAAACCCAGCTGTTCACCAGGAAAACCCTGTCGACTGCCCGTCGTCACAATGTCCCGTGCATTCAGGATGTGATGTCATAGCTCTCATTATGTCGGGGCGAGGCTTCCGCTCTTCAAATCATTGTTCCAGTGGCGAATTCAGCGAAGAAAATTTGTTTCGACGATGAAGCCACTGATTTCGGTCTGCATTCAGTTTTCAGTCAGCTAAGCTGACTTTGGCTTATCCTTGCCGCGAGCGTTACCTGGCTAACGATGCATTTCGTGTTCGGTTGTGTTTCACTGAACTACGAAAGTAAGACAGGGGACTTTTTAATGTTTGATTTTCAATTTGTTAGCCGGGCTAACACGGTTAACATGAACGCTTCGCCACTACCTACTTCGTGTCCTTCATACCTACATCCTGTATGTCGTTCTATCCCAAAAAACGCTAAACGTTTCTCATGCATCGATATAAATTGAGTTTATTTACGTATTCGTGTTAGGTCTGATGGTTGTTGCTTAAAATAATTTATTTTCTTAATGAAATGCGCGAAACATTAAATATTAATGTAATTGGTGGGAACAATGTTTTTTTTTTAAAATATTTTACATTTGACTAACATTTATTACTTACTTCTTGTATCAGAAGATTGGCTTCCAGTCAATGTGGCGACGAACATATAAATTAACAAGTCACGTAGACACGAATCAAATATTTGTTTTCTACAAAATTCTGGCTACTTACAGCTTGGTAACACTTCTGGTTCTTCGTGTAGAGTGAGCGAACAAATTCGTGTATAAATAACACTCTGGACTTGCATCCGGGATGTAATGGGTTTGAATTTATCCATTTTACTAAGTTATCCGTAGATTTCTGTCTTCTGGGTTATTGCGCTGTGTAGTCTGGTCGATGTTAACCAACGTTTCAGAGGTCATACTGCCTCCGTCATCAGGGCGATCATCGCCCTGATGACGGAGGCAGTATGACCTCTGAAACGTTGGTTAACATCGACCAAACTACACAGCGCAACAACCCAGAAGACAGAAATCTTCATACTCATCGCCCTGATGATGGAGGCTGTATGACCTCTGAAACGGTGGTAAACATCGACCAGACTACACAGCGCAACAACCCAGAAGACAGAAATCTTCATCGCCCTGATGATGGAGGCAGTATGACCTCTGAAACGTTGGTTAACATCTACCAGACTACACAGTGCAACAACCCAGAAGATAGAAATCTTCATACTCTGATGACGGAGGCAGTATGACCTCTGAAACGTTGGTTAACATCGACCAGACTGCACAGCGCAACAACCCAGAAGACAGAAATCTTCATACTCATCGCCCTGATGACGGAGGCAGTATGACCTCTGAAACGTTGGTTAACATCGACCAGACTACACAGCGCAACAACCCAGAAGACAGAAATCTTCATACTCACCGCTGTGAGAACCTCAAGTCTTACAAGTTATCCGTAGTTTTCCTAAGTTTAATTTGAAATAGTAAACTGCCTCCTTTCAAATCCTTATTTACCCACATCTCGCTATCATCTTTTCTAATTCGGCACTATATAACCCGCGCAATTTGAAACAAAAGTTGTTAAATAATCATAGAATAATGTCCGCTCTTGAAACAGCTTGTCCATTTCTTTAATTTTGGAGTTTTTTCTCTGCTTAAGTTGACTTGATACTAGATTTTGGATGACAGGGACTTATACTTCTTCCTAGTGAATTTTTCGAATGTTTGATTTGATAAAATATTTAATTTGTATTAACATCGTTAAGTGGAATTTAATAATGCAGCCTTACGACATGCTTTATTTATGTTTAAACTTTGTGAACAGTCGGATTATAACAGGGTTTGTCAGTTGTTACACTAATAATTTTAAGCCGAATCTCATCTAAATATTGTTTAAATATTTAATTCTTAGATCGAAGAAAACTCAACACAACTTTCCATTTTAAGAATAGTTTGGTTAATAATGGTCTCTAGTTACCTGAATATCAAGGAAATAATCAGTCTCCTACCAAACTACACGACGCAACAGCGGAAATCAGTAATGGTTGTTTATTTTTATTAATCTTATTAAAGTCTTAAATAAATAAACACTGGTAGCAAAAGACACGGTTACTGATTCTTAAAGCAGGTGGTATATATATATATATATATATATATATATATATATATATATATATATATATAGTTACTACTGGGATTTAATGGGTTAAACTCCTTTGATCTGAACCCAACAGAGTGCAGGGCCATATTTGATACCCGAAACGAGGATCGATCAGTGATATCCTGAGGATTATACAGGCCTGTCGCACACCTCGGGAACATGGCGGATAGCGATTGGCAAGTGAGATCAGACGTGTTCAGAGAACATCCTCCCCACTATACCACTTTGTCCACCACAAATTCCGCATGGATTGTCGTGGGAATGGATCGGAGACTTCACGATGAGAAACCAGGATCTGGTATTTTTTTGTCCGGATGGTTCGTTGGTTAAACTTGTATTAACTGCAGTGGTTATTAAGTGTCGTTTACTGTTGGCTTATGAAGTGACCTCGTCTGCGAGATAAGATTTTTCTGGTAGGACGTGGTTTTGGAAACAAGACCGAGGTTTAATAAAGCAGATTCCGTTACAAATGCGACGCAGATCGAAGGAATTCTTCGGTTTGCTTGTGATTTTACTCGGTTGCCATACTGTTTCAGGAACAAATTCTAATGTTCTCTTTGTATAGGAGGATTGGCTCGCAGTGAATGGAGCGTTGAGTACATGAATGACTTAAGTCACGTGGATTCTGCTAAAATGTTTGTCTCAGTCAAAATCCTGACTTCTGTTCGTTTCCGTCTTGTGTCTGGCGAGTTACTTAACTTCACGGTCCCATAACAAGAAGATAATTTCACGTTTTCTGAAGGTTTAAGTCATTCCATCTCGTTTACACTGAGCATTACGCAATGTACGTAGGGTCTGTGTGGTTTTGGGGTTTGGATCTACACCTGTCTTTAAATAATTATAAAAGTGATTTGGTTTAACATCGTCTATGCTGAGAAACTGATAGTTTCTCAGATATTTTCCGCCTTCTGTGGTGCCCGCGGGTTCATTGTCTTGTGTACAAGAACCCGCTACTGGATCATATTTTAACAAATCTAAGTAAAACTGAGCCTGTGGACAAATATCACACAGAATCAGACCCGAATACTCAATCTTGTACGCACTGATCCATTGGCTAATATTAAAAACATTTTAATACAATAAAACAATATGTTCCTGATTTGAAAAACGGACGTAACTAATAAAGAGAGTTTAATTATTTTTCATACATCCTGTCCCCTGATTTTTTTTAGAAATGTTATATGTACGTAATACGGGTGTTTAATCTAACAGCGTATTTTAACTTTTAGATTAGCGTGTTGAGCTTATAAACAGATTGCCGTAAGTCTGAACTCTCTTCAGGGTTTTTTCTTATCTATTTAAACCCATTAAAGTGGCAGACACAAACAAAGGTTGATGGGTCAGTGAGAGATATATATTAACGTCGTCTGCTTCACGTTTGAATTAAGTGAATACTTTATACACCAACACTCTGTAGCTGATTGGCTCACGATGGCACGTGACAGTCGATGCGCATGTGCATTTAAAACGGCCGCCATGGATCGTGCAGTTCACTTTAATCGCAAATAATTTTTATTGTACAGTACAGATTTTGACTGCATTAAAGTTTTTAGAAATAATCTCATTTTCTCAGTGTCTTTATATTTTTAATTGTTTATTTATACACATTTATCTACACTCGTACAGTAAAAATGGCGAGATTTGGGTGATCTTTAGTGGCACAACGTTTACACTAAATTTAATTAAAATCAGTCAGTTGGTTCATGAACGCAGACTCATACGAAGACCTCAAAATCATGATTTTTATGAACAGCAGGCTACAAATATTTTTTTAAAAAAATGACAAAAGTCTTCTGAAGAAGGGAGTGATTCGAGCTTCCGAAACGTTGTGCGTGTTAAGTGCTCTTTAGACGACGACCAGTGTTCAACATAATACTAACACTAAGTCGGAATTTGTTATTTAGATTTACGAACCCGGATCAGTGACTACACATCTTAATGTCAGAGTTATTCTTAACAAGCAAAGTACGAGCGGTCACGAGAGAAAAGAAATTACTGTGTGTCTGAGAAGATATTTACACTTTCTGCAACAATATAATGAACAGCTCACGATACAGGATACGAATCCTCTTCAGCAGCTCATAATTATTTATCTAGTCAAGAAACCCCCACTTTTATGAAACCCGAATATCAATCACAACCATCACGAAATAAACTAGTCCCAAAGGTTCATCACAGTCTGTATTGATAGATTTGTCGCCGAGAACACCTCACTGTAGCATCTTGATGTGTTTTTATCTTCGGATGAAGGACACCTACTATGCAGGGCATTATAGACCTGTTGGTTGAGGTCAGCCTTTCTATCGGACCCAGATAATTAGGCGTCTTTTGTCTGAAAACGAGAGCAGATCCATCTTTGAAAACGTAGTGTTCTGTTTGTGGAAAATAGGATGATGGACACGCTTCAAATACTAATCGCCAATTAACGTCATAGGATTTAGTTTTGAGAAACTTTATTCCCTCTAGGCACATTCCAAGTTGTCACTTCATTTTATGTTCTGAGACAAACTATCCGAATGTATTTCTTACTCCTCGATACATGCAGAAAGGCTTCTTACATTCCATCCTTCATGAATCCATCGCCCTAATAATGAACACCGTGAATGTTCTTACTGTGTGTAATTCGTTATTCTGAATTTTTCCTTCATGTCTCATACGCCCAACAGTTTATTTTTCAAAATTACTTCCAGTCTTTTTATTCTTCCCCTCGGAACACGTAATTAACTTTAGGTTTTATATAGGAGAGCTTCAGGGTAAGATATTTTGAAATATAGGCCTATAATTTCTTTCATTGAACTAATCAAACCCAATTCTAATAAAACTAATTTGATATATTTATTTTGTACAATCTATACACAAACGTTTGAAGTTTATTGGTGTTGTAAAAATTATATAATATTAAAACATTTTGTTGTGTAAAATATTATATTATATAATTTTTACAACACCAATTAAACTTCAAACGTTTGTTGTATAGACTGTACAAAATAAATATATTTAATCAAACACAAACACGACGCAAATAAGATACAAATTTAAAACTAATTTGAGTTTGATTCTTTACTATTGTTTGCAGTTACGTGAACTAAAATGTTATTTATCACATTTTGAAACAGATTTGTGGGATTTATTCCACTTATGTGCTGACAGAGACTTTGTAAGCCACAGATATTTTGGGCAGGCAGTAAACTGGAGCTAACTGTTCTACAAGCCATTCATCTTACTCTAGAGAAATGGTCACTTTGCAGAATCGAATGCATGCAAGAATGCGGGAAGTGGTATTTTTTTTTGTCTTGAGTGTTTAAACTCTGGCGAAGATTTCTTTTTTCTGTAGAAAGAAATAAACGTAAAAAATGGCTTGAGATGCTCAGCTTCGTGATTGTCGAATTTGCTCCGCACACATTCTATTACAAGAGGTTTCCGTGGTAACCAACACACTGAGGGGAAGACGAAATGCTCACAACTCTGCTTCGTGCATACAATTGAGGCATCTGCACTTTCAAAAGTAACTTATTGTGACGAATAATTGGTTAAATTGAACACAAATTCTAATGTAAATATCAAGAAGTGAATCGATGAAGGAGTATTCACCGTGTAACTATTTTCTTCAGTAAAGAAGCTTTGATGTTGTGACAAATACTCTATTATTCATCTGAGACCACGAAAGAAAACTCTTTTCGAATTTGTCGACTGAAGAAGACGATAGATATTATTATTATTATTATTATTTTTAATTTAGTAATTCATTTTGTCCAATTTTAAATACGATAGCTTAAGTTTGAGTCCACAAGTGGAATCGTTAATATAACTTTGAAATACAGAATAAGAATGACAAGAAATTAAAAATTTAAATCACATTTTAACATGGTTTTGAAATTTTAACCGCAAAATCCTAATGGTAATGAGGTGGCGTTTTGTTTGATGGCATAGAGCTAATAGAAATTAAAACAAAACAACAAGTTAGAACATTTTCCTGAAATGTGGAAGGTAAATAATTGCAAAGAACATTTAATAAACACTACGGAAAATAGATGGAAATCGGATACATGAAAGTACGTTAAAACACATCCAGGAAACAAAGAAATTTGTAACGTAAGATTTCGATGTATCGGCGAAGCCATAAGACACTAGGCCCTATTGCCCGTGCCATGATATTATGTTGGCCACAACCGACATTTCAAATCCCTTCCAATTTATTGTTTTTAAGAGATTCGTCCCATTACGCTACATATTTAGTGGCCTGTAAGTAGTTCTTTAATTAGTCTGAATTAAATTGACTTAAAACATTCTTACCGAACAACAAATACAGTTGAGAAAGTCTCGTTAAATAAATCAGGAAGAGAGCTTGTATATTGCACCTATCTAAAGGCGCAATTGTAGTTGAGTCACTTTTGCCTGGAAATGGCCAGTGAGAATTTGACAGGGGGGCAGGAGGCAGTCTGCTCATGCCAGTGCTTGTTTGCAGCATCCCTCGGCGACCCCCCATGAATAATGCTTTAATAACAACTCTACGTGCTGCACTTGTGTTGCCGAATCCTGGTTCTTACCATCAAATCCTGCTGCCCTGTACATGAGGACCTCTTTCTGAAACTTCCGTGTTCGTCCACACAGAAATTCCGCTTCTCGAATAGGCTCCAAGACACTTACATGGTATATACCGCATGATTAGAAGATATAAATAAGATGTTAATGTATTTTTTAACCAGCTTTCCTGTCTTATGGGAAAGAAATAGTTTTATGAAATCACAGTGCGAGTCTGTCTGTGTACGACATTCAAACTTTTAACCGGTTGATTAACTTCTATGAGAGTTGATATTAATGTTGTGACATTAAAATTCATTCCAATCTGGAACACTTTCATTTCCTTCAATCGCTAATAGGAAAATGATGAACGCGCGAATTTTTGAGGTGCGAACGCCCCGAGAAATGCATCACGTAACATAGAGTCCACAAGCGATATATGTCGATGTTAAAATTATACTAATTTTTAAAGTTCGAACTTTTTTATAATATACACGATCAACATTTCATCTCTCTAAATGTAAGTATCGCAGTATAATTTTATGCATTGTAGATTGATCGAGGTGTATTTGATATAATAGTATAATATTATACGATGTGTAATTTGTAGACGACTAATAATAATATTATTTGATTCAATCATAACATGACGCTAAAATACAGGATATTTTGGGAGTAATCTTTCCTGTTGGAGTTATGGTTGAAATTACAGTTACAAATTTGCATCGTGTTTTTATTTTGATAGAAAATAGAAGCTTCTACATCTCTCAGTATAATGATGGCGCACCTGAAGACGGGAATAAAGCCAACTCCTGAAACGTCGCTTTAGACAATGGACAGTTTCCAACGTAGTATGCTGATAAGAACTTTTGGTCATGCGAAAATTCTTTCCAGCATCGAGTTTAAACCACTGGATATATGCAAATATAATTTTATATGGAGATAGATCATGAATAACCTACAAACATGTCAAAGGTGAGAAACTTCGATATTATATCTGACAAGTCTGATGTAGGCAGAAACTGCAAAGTCCTATAAGTACTAAATTATTTCCAAAATAATAATATTAAAAATAATTTTGACTTTGTGGATTAGGTAATTTGCCGATTCCATCTTCACAATACATCTCGCCATCTTTTCTTTGGTCTTCTTAAGTCTCTCTTTTTGAAGGTCCGTACTGAAGTGCTTTTTTCGGTAATCTTGTGTCTTGCATTCTATTTGCAAGCAATTATTATAATATTGCTTTATTACATCATTTACAATAATAATACGAGGTGTGATCGGAAAGTTTCAAGACTGCGCGTATAAAAACACGTACACTTATTTCAGGTATTAAATTCATCCATCACCCTCGAAGTAGTTCCCCTGGGAGTGAACACAACGACCCCAACTTCCTTTCTAAGCTCCGTGTGACTTCTTCCTCTTCCCAAAGATGAAAATTCAGCTAAAGGGAAGGAGATTTGAGACGATAGAAGAGATTCAGGCAGAATCGCAGATGGTGCTTGACAGGCTGACAAAGAAAGATTTCCAGGGATGCTTCCAGGCTTGGCAGCGGCGCTGGGATCGTTGTGTTCACTCCCAGGGGAACTACTTCGAGGGTGATGGATGAATTTAATACATGAGATAAGTGTAGGGTTTTTTTTTTTTTTTATTTTATAGGCGCAGTCTGGAAACTTTCCGATCGCACCTCGTATCCTAGTAAGAGTAAAGACATTCTTTAACACACGTATAATTTCAAGATTGTTAAATTGTAACGGAGTGGGATTATTTCTTGCGACGAACTGTGCATAAACACACACCGCTGTGTGCTGCATCGCGTTGCTTTGTTATGTAATTAACTTACATCACTTACATATAAGATTACAAACATAAGATGTGGGATTATATATCTGAACATTACGAAATTCTGCATTATGAGTTATACATATATAACTTTTTTATATTATGTTCTTTTAGAAAGCTAAATTTACATATAAGTTTTCCTTCCTATCCGAGCTACGAGTCCAGCCCATCACCTTTCTGACAATACTAAGCAATCTTACAGCGTTGGCAAATATGTAGGAATATTGAAGACTGTTGCATTGCAAATAGCGTCCAGGTGGTGCCCTTTCGTCGAATTGATGCAAGAACTGTAAAGTTTTCAGTGCGGAGGCCTCAAGATGGGTTACCACCGTCCAACACTGCTCTTTACTCAACTGCACCCTCGGGGGGTCATCCTGCACCTACGGTCGATAGACCTCCCAATGATACAGTATGTTCCTCAAACAATTGCTCAGCTGATGAAGAAAGTTTCTATGGAACTCCGATATTCCATTTCTCATAGTTAAAGTGGCCTTACCGTCGGGGTGTCAGGTTATAATCCATTTTTGCCTTCAAGGCAGAGGATTTTACCTTTTTCCTATACGCGATACAAAATTCATCTTACTAATTATGTGCTCAAAACATCCTCCGTTACCATGGAGGCCTTGGGGAGTCTAATAAGTGACTAAATTGAATGACCAAAATCTGATATCGGTGCACACGAGCGAGAGTATTCTCGTTGCCATGCGACCGTGATGAGAGTTGTAATTAGCACATAATTCTTTTGCTGTTTGCATGAGGAAAACAATACAAAAATTTATTCTTCAGGGACATTGGGTTCGTGCAAGGTCTATAAAAATGGAGGTTTTTCTTATTATTACTCTGCTGGGAATATTTCTTGTATACAATGTGCAGCTGTCTTTGTGGCAATAATTATATTTTTATAAACAAATAACTTATGTTATTTTATGAAATCGTCTATTAAGATGTAGGTCTGCACAGAATTTTTGTCGGGGAACAAGGGAAGAAGTCATTTGGTAGATCTAGGCGTAGATGGGAGATAGCATCAAAATGGATCTTTGATAATTATGGTGATAAAATGTTAGCTGTGTTCATTTGCATCAAGATATTTTCTATTGGCTGTCATCTTCAAAGACGATAATAAACTTTATGGTTTCTTAAAAGCAGTTAATTTTTATCCTCAGGTATTGATGGACTTTTCAAGAAGGAATCTGTACCATTTAGATTGTTAATTTGGTGTTTTGCTGGTTAGATTTTGATGCTGAATATGAATAATGTGTTACTGATAAAACATATATCATGTTAGAACACTGGAATCATTTGTGGTGGGAAGTTTTTTAACGTGTTGCCTCTGTCATGATCACTTTATCATGGGCCTATCTTCTGTTATCAGTCCACATTTTGATTCTGGCTCAGCTGACCTGTCAGCAGTTTATAAATACGTCTGAATTCTTTTATAGTTTGAGGCTATAGTTTTGGTTTATGATTGACTGGATTTTGATGTATCTTGTCTGAAATTTACATATCTCTCTCTCTCTCTCTCTCTCTCTCTCTCTCTCTCTCTCTCTCTCCTACCTCACATCGCACACGACATTTCGCTCTCGGTCGGTCTGCTCCTTTCATCAAGGCCGCATTTAACAAAGCAAATGCAATTACAGTGAGACAATGAGATTTCTTTACGTAATGAAGTTTCCACTGCATGTCTAGCTCTGTTATCGCCAGCCGTTCTTTTGTTTTTGTCCATATTAAATGTCGCAGTTTGTGTAGATAAATTATGACGACGTCAACACGTGGTTATGACTTCTAATTGACAGAATTTGTTACGTAATGTAATGACTACGAAAGAAATTTTAAGGAAATACTGTTTTTACGCGATCATGCTTTCTTCACTTAGATAATAACATTCTCTGTTTAGTGTCATCTAATCAGTTAGTATATGGAGTTTACATTTCTGTTACGAGTAGATTAAATTTATAAATTATATGAGCATTTTTGAACGTTTACAATATTATGTTTGTCTGTTGGTTCCGAAAGTCGCTTTCGAGTGGTTAGAATTTCTACTTCGTAATCGTGAGGTCACGAGATCGAATCATTTCAAAGAGACTTGAGGTTGGGTTCTCGCAGTTTGCTTCAGTCCAACCAGGAGGATATTAAGGTAGTGACTTAAATTAAGCTGTGGCGGTTTGTTTCTATGTCTTTTACTGTTCATTATTTATGAATCGCCTTGTATTTAGACATTATTCAGGGAGATTATAGTCTGGTAAAGTTACAAAATCATCAAATAAGCTGTAAATAAATAGAAACCATCGTCAACTGCGATGTTTTTATAAGCAACACGGTAAATTTCCTGGCTTTTGAACGAAAAACCGATATTCGATTCACGATAAGGGCGAATCAGATTAGTTAGATTTGTTCTTAATTTATTTTATGAAGTTGCTGTAACGTAACAGGATAAAGGTTTACAGTGCTGTGAAAATTTATATGATGGGCACGTATGTGGTTACCAACAATTAGGAGAAACTTCTGCTCTGAAGATTAATTCAGCAAGTCCCTCATATAACGTTGATAACCACCTACACACACACACACCTTTCCATTTAAGGCTCACAAAGCAGATAAAATTTATCGTAATCAGCAATAGTGAATTAAGCGACTGTATTTAACAAATGTTTAAGGTAAAATTTGGGGTTTCCACGAAAATGGCTGCCTTCTAGGTTGTAGCTCCGTGTAGTCTCACCGCCCTGATGATGGAGGCAGCAAACTTCTACCAGACTACACGGCGCTACAACCCAGAAGACAGCCAACGTTTGAGGTGTCTGGTGACTTTAAAGCTGTCTTTTCCTTAACCCATTGAGTACCGGAGGAGAGACAAGTCCCTGCCTCCGAAGGAATCGATTCCTGGCCCTCTTCCTGCAGGTAGCCGTTATACTGGCTGCATTTAGAAGGCTTCCTTCAGCTGTGCTTGTGCCATGTTTCTCTCACTGCGGGATGCTGGGGTCTGCGACCCAACGGCTAAACAATCTCTGAGGGAGGTCCACCGCTCCACGTGGGGGGTTCTACTGGGTGTTGAGGGCACGTGTAACAAGCGGCCCGGTCCCATCACGCCCCTGTAGGAACCAGTCCACCTCACGACTATGCTCCTCACGATTGGAGCTATCAGAAGATGTTTTCCATTTATTTCCTCTCTTTATCGTAAGATATACTTGATCTTCCGCCCTTTCATCTGTGTTTCTCTTTAGTTGTTATTTATTATACTTCCTCGTACTTCCGTTTCTGTTCTCTTTTTCTATATTCTTCACCCCCTCCTCCCCCCAAAGCGCTACTCAGTACTAGTACATGCATGAAAGAATTCTGGGTGCAGACAGCAACATTTCGAGACAAAACAACACCGTCTGTCGGAATCTAAAATAAATATATTTTTGATATGGGATACGAAATAGGGGCTGGAAAATTGTCAACTTGGTATTTACGATATGATACCAGAGTTGCATCACACTGAGACGAAGAGATGTGTGTCTGACGGAAACGGAGTTAAAAGTCCCTTCTTTTCCCCCGTGGCTTTAAAGTTTTTGTGGAACCTAGGCCGCCCACACCTTCACAAGACGACACAAAGCCGAAGATGAATTAATGGACCGAGATTCGAACCACGATCCCAGTGTCCTAGAGATCAAGACCCACGCAAGCGATGTGATTAGCAAAAGAGTTAACTGAGCTTAAACTAACTCCGTTTCCAGCCTACTGTACTTATCCAAGGATTTTTCATAGCAAATGTATTTTGAAGACTGCTTCCTCGATGACTATTTTCCCTTCCTTGGTAAGATTTACAAGGGAGCTGTTACCTTGAAACTATCGGCTGGTGAAATTGATCTTAAGCTGTGTTTGAGAGTTCATATAGAGAAGCAGATTATGATCCTGGTGAACGGGCAGGCTATCTAGGTGGTCTGCGTGATTGTCCTGCAACTGCCACCGTGACCACAGACAGCAGGGGGGCCCCAAGTCTCAGAAACTTTGACTGGGTAAAAACTGTAGTGTATTATATTCGTTGTTGGTCTAGTGAAAAACTTTTACAGCGGATTCGAAATCTATTGTGCGATTGTTTTTCGGTCATGACAAATTAACTTATTTGTGTCAAATAAAATAATAATTTGATTCGCTGCTAGGAAAGAGTGGTTGGTATTAATAAAGTGGTGATATACTTTCGGATTTCATAGAAGCTAGCACCTTCTCCGGAGGTTGAACAAGTACACTCTGTTCAAAATAGTCTCTATACCATGGCATTAATCTTTTAATCAATTTATGATAAATTTAATTGTCTTAACAGCTGTTATAAATTTTATTTATACGGTTATTTGTTTGTTAATTTGTTTATGAAATATAATAATATACAATTTGTTACCAGTAATTGGATATTTTATATAAAAAATATTATTTATAATTTTTTGTAACTATAAATTGTCTGAATATGCGATTCTTTAGTGTAAACTTAAATAGAAATTAGAAAGAAATAATGTGTTACTAATCTAGTCTGTTGATAACGGCCATATTTTTGATGTTCCATGTTCCATACTGCTACTTTCTAACTATAATTTATATATTTTGCATTTTATTTTATAAATTCTTTCAAATTCTTTGGTGTTTCTTTCAATCTTCTACTTACAGACCGATATGTACATCTGATGAAATTTAAGAAAAGACAACACCTCGCCCAAAATTGAAAAACAAATGGCATGAAACATCACCAAAATGGAATTATATTTGAGTTTTAAGTTCGTAAATATTTTACACCTGAAGATGGTTTTATAAAAACTGAAACATGTTGTGTAAAGGATGTTCCAAAATGTAAATCGATCAATCGATATGGAACATCAATGATATTTTATTATCTTAATTATAAGAAATTTTAAATATTGTGATAAGACGGATTAAAATAAATAATTGTTAGAATATTCACAATATGACGCAATTACACTATCTTATGATTGTATTTCTTATATCTGAAATTCGTGTTCTGCCCACTTCATCCTCCTTCATTTGATCACTCTAATAATATTTACTGAAAAGTTATGGAATAAAGCTTAAATTTTATTCTTTTTTATGTATAGAGATTTATCGCGACGCCAGTCTGCCCTGCGCAGTGTGTTGAGATACGTAAGGAACCCAAGTTGGCGGAAAGATTGTATAGAATTTTCCTAATAATTTTAAGCCTCTGTCTGATGCTCAGATAAACACTTATATCTAAGAGACTTTAAGCGGCAAGTAGAGAGTGTTAAGGAAATACGTATCAGAGCTGCTACATAGAGTTCGGAGAGAGGAAACTTGTTATTCATGTAACATTTTTGCCTGTAAGTATCTCAGGTAGTGTTCACATATAAGACCTAGAAGGAGGTCATGTTTATAGTATTATATTGTACAATTAGTATGGTGATAATATTATACTTTTAATTTATCGCTTCGCAAGAAATTTCCTCGTCAAAATCCCGTTCGCATTTCTTATTCAGCCAGTCCCAGATTAATATCCCTCCTACCGTGAAGGAATTAACATGGCTACGTTACAAATATTCATACTACTAACACATATTTTCGTGTGGTCTAGCGGTTAGAACGCTGGCCTTGTAATCCTGGGGTCTCGGGTTCGAATTTATAACTTGTGTTGGGCAAGGCCGTGGTCTAGGCAACACGGAGTTTTCCTCCGTGGCATCCCAACAATTACTCCATTCACACACAGAAGAAGGCAATGGCAAACCACTTCTGGATCATCTGCCAAGAACGTATATGAACAGGTCCCAGTCCGAGAAAAGGATGGAAGGATCCTGTTCATATGGACCTGTCGTCAGACAGAACACTAAATAAAAAAAATAGAAGGGTCATTCTTTAAGAGCTAAAGAACAATTCATCTTGTTCTTTTACAGAACTCGAATGTTCATTACCGCGTTCACAAATTCCCGCAAACAATCTCTATCCAGATGAACCAAGTCCACAACCTCATGTCGTATTTATTTTAAAATCTGTGTAAATATATTTCTCCCATACATATCTGTATGACACTCTTTACATTGGTTTTAATTTTACTGCTGTAGTATAGGAACAGCGTAGAGATTGAGGTTATGTTTGTTTTAGAAAGGAAACCAGCTTTCTCTCTTCGGGGCCTATAAATGTATTTTGTCCAATTAATATTAAGTAGATGTATTTTAACAGCTTTATCACCTAAAACGGTAATTTTATGGGGACGTTTAATTCAGTTCCACGTCTAATTAACTGCAGGTGTGTTAATGTTCTGTGGCGTTGTTAATAATCCATTAGTATTACTACTCTCAGACTCTCTGGAAGATGCCGATTCGTGACTGGGATTTTATTCACCAAAATTAACTGAGATTCAGTTGAACAGGGACAGAACTTAACTGTTATGGCTCCCGAAGAATGATCATGGATTACACAAAATACGAGGCGCGTCCCAAAAGTAAGTTTCCTTGGGGCCGTTTACAGAAACAAAACACAATTTCATGGAAATATTTATTGCAACAGATACAGCAAGTGTCCAGCTATTTTTCAACATATTCGCCACCGGAATTGAGACATTTGTCATACCGTGGGACCAACTTTTGAATACCTGTGTCGTAGAAGTCTGCCGCCTGGGATTGGAACCACTGTGTGACAACCATCTCCGCCTCTCTGTCATTCTCAAAACGCTGACGCTGACCGGACAGGAATTTCTTGAGGTGTAGGAAAAGATGGAAATCACTGGGAGCGAGGTCCGGGCTGTAGGGTGAATGATTAAACACCTCCCAGCTGAACTCCTGCAGGAGACTTGCTGTCCGTCGAGCCGTGTGCGGCCTAGCGTTATCACTGACCGCACTTCACAGTCGGCGGGAGCTGGAATAAGAACCTCCATCTTCAACAGCTGCAACGATGCTACTGTGAGAACGCGGGAGGTGCCGTTAGTGCATGCGCCATGCTACGTCATTGCTCTATCACGTATGCACAGTCGCTTCGCTCAATATAAGGTTTGCTAGCTGTGGGACGAGTGGGAAACTTACTTTTGGGACGCGCCTCGTATGTTGACCTACATAATATAAAATGTAGACATCCCTAAGATCTGCGGGGCGATTTCAGTGAGCGTAAACGTCAATTCTGTTTGCGAAAGAGCGAATACATCCTGCAAATGTATGTGCTCCATTTTCTCTCTTGTTTTACCTTTACTGATGTTCAAATTCCTTCGCTTTTGATGTGTGTAAGAGAATGGGCAGTTTAGCGAGCGTGGGGCTACTGTTAAGAGGCACAGCGGCGGTGCGGGGAGATCTTGGGTTTGAATGAGGAGAACGAGTGGAACGAATCGAAACAGTGGGAACCACTCGGAACGAATTGCAGGTAGCTACTTTTCCCCCCTGTGTAACAACATGCCCCTTAACTGGGTTGTGGCTTTTATAAGGAAATTCTCTTTTATATACCGGAAGATTGTATGGATTTCTTACCTACATAACATTATGAAGTGTTTTTATTCCTTTCCTTTTGTGTTCCTCGTCTGTGTGTTGTGTAGTGTTCGGTTAAAACACATCGGTTCGGTATTTAGAAATCTGTTCTGTCATGGAGTGAGAATTAACAGTGTTTGAGGATAAATTATTAAATAATAAGTTAATACCACAGTCTTATGATGTCGGTCACTGGAATTCTGATACATAAAATTGTTCTTTTGGACTTTGCCGTCGCCTAAATCATAAAAAATAAAATTACGACGTTTCGGAAGCTTCATCGTGCTTCCGTCTTTAGGTAAAAATGGGACAAGAGGGAATAAATCTTATTTGCAGGGGCGCCCTGGTCTGACACTAGCAAAACAGACAAGATTAATGTCATCTTTCCCCTTTTTATCCGAAGACGGGTGCAGAATTCAGCTTCCGAAACGTCGTAATTTTATTATTTTATATTTTAGGCGACGAACAAAGGCCAAAAGAAAAATTTTACTTATAATAAGGCACCAATGCTAGACACCTTCAATATTCGACTGAAATTGTGAATTTCATCGTCACTTTTGTGCATGCGTAATTGTCCTAGGCTTTTGTGCGTTCGTGTGGTGGTTGAGACATACATCACGAAGAGATAAACTTAATAATTTGCTGACACAGAAGCTAAATTGGATAACCTGTTGTAAATTCACACTTTAAAGAACGACATAGACACTCCAAGATAATATTAAAGTGTATCTCAGCAGCAATTATTTTTGATATTTTATACGTTACTAGACCGAAGCGATGCGAAGTTTCATTTAGTGTTGAGTCAAGAATTTATCAAGAATGGCATCGTATATTGAGACGTATCTTTTATGAAAATGTAAGCTAACAATATGGTGATGGGATTAAATGTGTTTTATAGAAATATTTTTTTAAAATTTGTTCCTTAATTCCGGTGATGAAAAGTTGGGCTATACTACCTCATCAAATGTTACCCTTTATTAAGTAGTTGAGTATCATATGAAGTAGAATGACTTTGGCATTCATATTGAGATGAGAAATGTACACGAAATTTTATGCTAAAAACCTAAAGAACTGATACTTTGATGGTGGAACGTGTAGGAGTGAACGGATTGTACAGTGGGTTGCGGCTAATTAGGACACACCGGGACTAGAACTCATTGGCCCACTTAAGCAGAATCTACTGTAATCGTGTTGTGCTATTATGGGCTGCGTACGTCTAGACAGGGTTTAGTTGCAAGTTCTTATGAATATGAGAAAAAACTATTTTATTCCATATAAGGCAAAAATTTCTTGAAAGGCAGCGAGATTATTAGCTTCTCAACAGGGGCTCTGGTTCCATGAAGTTATCCCTTCGTGCAAAGAACGCATAATGCTATATTCCTCTAATTCAGAAGTCTGACGAACGTCGGACGAGAGCGACTTATGCCACTTTTGGTGTAGCAGAATCGGGCTCCAGGTAGGAGAGGAAGATGATGGTATAATAGTCGTCCTCTGCGTCTACTTCCGCTCGCCTTCAGCAGCGGAAATGTATTTATTGTTATCTTGTTTTCTTCTGAAGCCAACTGCTACAGGGGGGAAAAAGAAACATTCAGGACAGAGACAGCAAAGCAGCGAAACCCGTATTAAAACATAAGCGTGGACTTGCATCATAACTGCTGACCTCTAAACACATCTAAAACAATTTCGTATGTTTATCTTTCATTTGCAACTCTTGCTTAATTCATTCATTTGTTTGTTCACTGGTCCATTTAATTCTCAATTCTTCCGTTCGTTTGTTTGTTTGGTTATTAATTTGTTCGTTTGTTTCTTCATTTATTTATTCATTAGTTCTTTCATATATTTGTTTATTTATTTATTTAATTATTTTCTGTGTGTTTATTACAAGGCGGAATGGGTTCAGTTCTCGGTACCCACTGTTCTTTTGTGTCTTCGCCGCAGTCAGACCAGGTCCACTCACACAGCATCCTGATCAAAGAGTAACTCGGGTTGATTTCCCCTTTTCCAAAAGAGGCAGTAACGTGAAGCTGACCACTCGCCCATCCAGTGTCGAAGTTTAGAACTCGTGGAGCTTTGCCTCCACACACTCTGTAGATCTTCATGGCAAGGCGCTTTGGCACAAATTCTAAATGGCTGTAGCTTAAACACATTTTCGCTGCTCAACACCCGATTTTTTTAATAATCCTTTTGTCTTAACTTCTTTGGATTCAAATTGCGGCCGGACCCCAGCTAGTGGCTGAGGTAATTAGTTTTTTTTCTCAGTCCATCCTGGAAAAATGCTTCAAATTAGGCAGCGACCGCTTCCTTACGTATCCCTTACAATTTTTTTATTCATTAATAATTTTTAAATAATAATATCGATATAGTATTTAATTATTTATTTTAACACTCTGACTCAACAGCTGCAGGAGATACTTACAGGGTCATTACAAGGAAATGGAATAAATACAAAAGACAGAGAACAATACATAGGCCTTTGTGATATGAATACCGTGTAGACCCAATACAACTTTCTAGTACGCCTAACAAACTTCTTTATGATAGCGTTGAAAGTAGCAGAATATAATATTTAAACAAAGATTAAAGGAAACATGTTTGTCACAAAAATGTAGCTATATGTTATTTGCAAATCTTCTTTGCAATCCAGACGTAGCGAGAAATATTATTTTATGAAACTGATCTGTGAAAATGGATCGAATTCCATTGAGTTTCTGGTTAGAATTCTGATGCAAGCAGCTTCTAAAAGCGAGGGGTGGGTATTGAACCATTATAAATCGTACATAAAAATAACACCGTGTCTCATATACGTGTGTAATTTTACATTATTTTAAAAAGTGATTATAATTGTATTCGTATGATTTTTATAACGTCGCTGAAGTTCAAACTCTCTGAATGCTTCGAAGTTTATTGAGTCTGTGGTTTTGGTGTGTGAGGTGCTGGCTGGTTAGGCCTGTCGTAGACCACAGTCGTGGGGATAAATTAATACGGAACAATGATTGGCAGTGAAGATAGAAATAACGCTACCCTAGCCTTGGCCTTTGGATTAAAGCCTCTTTTTCACGTTGAGAATCTAGCGTGTGACGGTCTGACGTATTGCCATATTTTTATTTAATAATTTATAGCGTTATTTATATAGCATAATTTAACGTTCATTAACTCGACTTTTTAGTCACGAAGTGCGTAAGCTTACAGCCAAATTTACCTTTTAATTTGTTGACTCGTCTTTGGATATATTTGAAGACCGAGACGTAAATAGTATTAAAAGATTCTTAAGTGGGTTTTGGTGATGCGGATTAAAATTGGTACAGCTCAGTGTGCCCTGGGTGTAGAGTAATTCTCGGGAAAATGAAGAACGCCATCTGAATAGACCATTACCACGATGGGAGTGGGAGGAAGGACATTTACCTGTCTGATCGGTGTATCCTGTTCACAGAATCTCATTGTTTGGTCGGTGTCAGTGTGTGATAGCCGGTGGACGACAGCAAATGAATGAGTGGGAAACATTTTTTCCTTCTGCAACATTTGTCGTTAACTTGTTCCACTTACAGCAAGAGTGGCTTATGCCGTTAATTGTTGGCTCTGATGTTTCTAAGAAATACGTCACTCGGGAGGGGCATTGATCTGCGGTCTCCAGCCGTGTTACTTTGCTCGTTAGATTGGTTTCGGCTGATAAACTCTACGCAAATTGTTTCATAAATACTGGCGGTATCCTGTTTACGACGGTCGGTTTACGCCGGCCAGATTTATGACGATCCGTAGTTACAACGTGTTTAAGTATTATTATTGTATACAGAGAAACTTGCATTTATAATTTATCGTCTAACATGGCGGACGTCGTCGTACACGTGAACATACATCAGCCACTTAGTCTGTTTTATTATAGGATATGTATCTTATTCTGGAGTGTTTTGCAAAATGTTGCTGATAAAAAAGAATACATCGGAAAGTAATTTTAAACATATTACGGCATTTATGATTAAGTTCCATGGTTTTAGCCTTCCTGAAGAAGATAATCACTAATTTATATTGAAAATAGCTGTGTTCTGGGTTGTAGAACCGTGTTGTGTGGTACAAATTTACCAAAGCCTCAAAGGTCCTTACTGCCTCCGTTACCAGGGAGATAAATCTACAAACCAGAAGACAGCCATCTTCGTACTGACCGCCATGAGGACCTTCAATACGTCTCAGATATGATGAAAACGTCAAGTGAAGTTACACCAAAGCAGCCCTCCAAGTATGCTTGAGTAGTTTACAGTTATTCAGATGTACAACTGGTCCCCCTCTCTTGTGCGACGCAAAATTTCTTCACCGTGATAGCCCTATTATCAACCTATCTATGCGTCCCAATTTGCCATCATCCTTCGAGGTCTAATTGTACATGCATTCTCATAGAACACTTACGTAAACCCTGAATAACCTCGTTCAAAGCAGAACGTAACCACAGTGGCGTTCCCGCGCATGGTATCTGAGCTTCTTCGTAATCAGGGGCTTTCACGGCCTTTATGCATACTACATGACTCGCCAATCTTATATTTCTTGATTTATTTACCCTGACGATTGGTGAAGAGTAGATAAACGCCAATCGACGTGTCCGCTCTAGCTAAGGAGATATTTATCAACCTATGGTACGCGAGCCAATGTTGGGTGGTAAGCGAAATCAAAAGTTAATATTAACATAAATAACAGTTTTCCCTGAACGAATTTGGTTAGTGGTACGCCAGCGAAAAAGGTTGGGAACCCCTGATCTAAGGTATGGGTCATGGTCACTCGAATTCTAAGTCTGTGGCTTCGAATGTCAATCGAGGTGTCGGAATTTTTCTGTGTTACGCTGTCCTGTATAAAAAGAGGCCTTGAGACAGGATAACACCCGGCCGAGAAGAGTTATCAAATGTAGAAAAAGATTCTGCGACAAATTGGCAGATATTTTCTCCAGGACGACCAACGCTCAGCTGTAGCGTTTGTTTGGTAATACGAAATAGGAAGAACTTATTACGTAAGAAAATAGACTCGTAGACTTATTTATTCGAATTCAATTTGGCACACTTTGCTAAGTGGAGGACAGTCTCCGAAAGATTTCCTCCCAAGCCCCATCATCACTGCTCTCAGTGACGTTCAAGATAATGAAAGGCTAATCAACATTGCAGTACAATGGAGAGATAAAAAGGACAGAATGGCAGGATGTTTGGTGGAATGTTAGAAAAAGAAAAAGATTGCTGTTGTGGAACATCG
The DNA here is from genome assembly GCF_977971745.1 of Zootermopsis nevadensis. Lineage (NCBI taxonomy): Eukaryota > Metazoa > Arthropoda > Insecta > Blattodea > Termopsidae > Zootermopsis > Zootermopsis nevadensis. The sequence continues at coordinate 12,323,010 of NW_028259138.1, forward strand.
AAGGCAAATGAGGTTCCTTTGTCTTGATTTTAAAACGTATCACTGTAGGCCGGTGACTAGGAAGGAATTTGAAAGCTTCTCTAATTCGGTAATAGACTTTCAAGACGACATTTTATATAAGAAAACGTGAAAAGTGTTAAGCCATTGATAGACATGTTGAATGTACAATTTCTTATTCCTGTGCATCTCTTGTTTTGCACTCTGTGGATTGATTATGGTTACGGTGTCTTTCTTTTATTCTGAACATCCAAACCGTATGAAACTTTCGAAATCATGTCAGATCTACAACGTATTAGACGCTCTTAGAGGAATGTTGAATGTTTTATTCCAAAGCAATTACGGACACAACTCTATAAAGATTAACATCGCTATTCCATGTGTTATTCAACAGCTGTGGAGTTGTAGACTTACAGAGCTATGCAGCCATAGATACAGCTTGTAGGCTGTAAGAAAGATGATATGAATTGTGAATGGGTAAGCATATGAAAGGAAGGAGAGTCTTAACTTATAAGAAGATACTACCCTTCATTTTAAGATGGCTGTCTCCTACATTGGTGCACCGTTTAGTCTGGTAGAAATTTACCAACGCTTCAGAGGTCCTGCTGCCTCCAACATCAGTGCGATTCAACGCCCTGATGATGGAGCCAGGAGAAAGCTTATCTTCAGAATCACAGCCGTGAAAAATCTCAAATCCTACATGCCCTGCATTTATTTGGAGAGAATTTTTAGAGCTATTGAAGACTTCAGTAAGAATAGCTGGTATCCTCGTTGGGATTCGAACCGAGTATCTTCCGAATACAAGTCCACATCATTGAAGCTTGGAGTGTGTGTGAACTGGTTGGTTGGTTAAATCCTCTGGCATCAGTAACAATTTCTTGGCCACCTCTGACGTGCAAGCAACGCTTAATGCACTTAAAAGTCGGTCCTGAAATGTCGTGTGATATTAGAGCAGGTTGTGTAAATACAGATTTGTTCAGTGCACGCAACGTCATGATGCCGTTACGTATTTACAGTTTTCTGTTTGATAGCGGTAAAAATATTTTTTTTCAACTCGCAGGGTAGATTTTGTTCTGAAACACGCTGTATACATCATTGTACTGTAAAAACGTAGCCACAAACAAATATACAACCAAAATTTATCGAATAAAATTTAAAAAGAAATGAAAATGAAATAAATTGAAAATAACTAATAACGAATTATTTTATGTCGATAATTTCGCCCATGGTAATTGTGCGAAAATTGTGATCTTGCTTCAGATATGTTACAGATGTCGGTTCTCCGCATTAGTGGATGCTGTGCTCAGAAATAGATCTGTGAGGAGTACAGTTATGAGGTTGTTATTCATGTTAATTTCTTTAAATATATAATAAGAATACGTCATAACCTCTTTCTAAAGCCTGTTATATGCCTATATGAAGTTCATTATCTTGTATTAATAATTGTTTTCTTTCTTTTTTAGGTAAGTGGTACCTTATTAACACAAGCGTTTCTGATATTTGGTAAGTCAAATTTTCTGTATTGTAAATGCATATTAAATGTGTCGTACAGACTCGTACTGAAATTCGTTTGAAAATGATGAAATTAATGCTATAAAGAGACTCGATGCTTTAGTATAAATTACATTCTCTTACAAATCAAATTTTTGTTTTCAGTGGGTTTAGTCAGTTGATACGTGTATGTATGTGTATACATAGGTTATATACATGTATGTATGCATTCATATGTGTTTCATATTTGTATGTATGTTTTATTTCACAAATCCATCTACACGGTTCGCGCTTCTGAGCAAATTAGATTTCACTCATGACTTGAATCCTGGGATTACCTGAATTTAATTCTGTTTTCCAAGCCAAAACTTTCTATGCGAGTTAATTTTCCTCACGTCGTTTGCAACCGCTGTGAATTAGGGATTTTCCGCGAGGATTTAATTCGAAAACGTGTTACAGGTGTTTAATTATTCGAATCGTTTAAACGAGCATTTTAATATCTACTGACTTATAAATTAATTAATTAATAACCAAACAATATAAATAAATATATGTGGTATTCGTCTCCTCACTAAATCTTTTTGAATACATTGACAGTACTGGGCAAGTTGTGAAGTTCCTTATTCTGTGATAGTCTTATCATTAACTATTTCAGAATTAATGAGTGTCTCATAGGCTTATAAACCGTGAAATGATTGCGGCATAACACCTTTTAGAAGCCCTTTGTTTGTTTGTTTGTTTGTCTTTAGTCTGTTCGCCAGGGGCACAGTGGCCTGGGTATGATCTCATTATAGTTTGAAGACAGACTGTAAAATAGATCCTGTAGTCATGCTTTTGAGTGTCCTATTTATATAGACTTTTATTACATATAATAAACTCGTATTCCATTCCCCATTCGGTAAAATAGCCCACGACTTTCCTGCAGAAACCCAAGCAATGACAGATGTGAAGTGACATAGTCTGTTCTTGATCCAAGCTAATAACTGAGGATTATTCGATTTAACGAAACGAAAATGTTCGTTTCCGGTTCCGTACGCCTGTGTTATGAAGTCATTCATGGGAAAATTGTAATCGGTTCATCCTTGCAGAAGGGCGATTCTGACTGCCAGGTGGCGCCCGGCTCGCAGCATCGTAATACTCCGGGAATGTTTTTTTATTTCCGCTAAAGGGAATCATACCCGTCATTCCAAAGTACAAGCCTCGTTTATTTTGAAAATAGCATTTATAATTTTCATGTCATCACTGTGCATTACTTTCAACATATGTTCGTTAAAAATGAGTAGTCATAATATTTTAATTACAAGTTAAAATGGATCTAAACTCTTTACCTTCAGTTCCGTCTTATTGCACAGTTTTATTCAACGATTCTTTATCTCTGGGACAATTCGGTTTTTCAATATTAAAATACCCCGAAATTTCATTTATCTTGAGGGACTGGTTAAAACCACAGATGTGTTGTCGATGAGTTAGTACAGATTCGAACCGAGCAATTTGAAAATGGTATTAAAAATCATTCACAGATTCACTGTTAAATACGTTGTACGCTTGTTACTGGCAATGTACAGAATATCTAAAGTCTGTAGGCAAAATATTAAATAAATCATAATGTTAATTTTGTTTGGTTGTGTAAATTAAAATTAATCGAAGTCGATTGGGTAAGCTCTCAAGATGGAGGTTGTGCAAGATAGTCGCGAAAACATTAAATTGCTGAATCTGAACATAACAAAAGTTTCGAGAATTAAAAAAAATTGTTTTATATTAAGTTTTTTGCAAATATAAAAGATAAAATAAAACTTTATAAATCATATTATAGAAACTTCTTTGTTATATACTCTGCCTAAAGAATCTGAGGCATTTTATTAATTTCCTAGGTATTCTTAAAGCAGTCGTATTCAACCTTTTTTGTTCGCGTACCCCCAGATATAATTTCTCTTCAACTTTGTACCCCCAAAGTTGTTGGTGTATATTTAAAGTTATATATAGTATATAATCTACATCTAAAATAAATTAAATAAACTACATTACTGATTATTTAGTGTTTATCATAATTTTTTTTTAAAAAATTTCACGTAACCCCTAAGATGTCTTCGCGTACCCCCGGGGGTACGCGTACCCCAGGTTGAATACCACTGTTCTATAGAATACCTAAGCAAAGTAATAAAATAATCTGTTAGTTTCATACATTGCCTAAAAGTTCTAGGCATTTTATAAAATGCCTGAATTTCATACTTCGCCTACTGACTTTAGGCATTCTATACATTGCCGGATTTCATAGTTTGCCTGTAACACGCTTATAGCTTGTAAAGAAATTTGTTTTCTCTTTAAACTATTTCATCTGAATCAGTCTACTTGTGTTATTCTTACACAGGGTTTTGAAACCACAAACAGTTCCAACTCGGTATGTGTTAACGCTGATCTGTGGTTACATTATTTGTGTCTTGTGGTCTTCTTTCCCACATGAAGAGGGTACGTTTCTCTTAACCCCCCCCCCCCCAAAAAAAAAAAAAAAGATGTAGGTCACTGAAATATTATTCTTCCACATTGCATGAGATTCAGTTGTTTCGTAACGCGGGGAGCTATTTGAGGTGGACACGTGCGCCCCACAACCTTCTTTTGTTCACCTGCGTGAATAATCTGTACTATATATATAAGTTACGTGTATCGTGAGCTTTTGCTTATATGAGATTCACGTCCGCGTGAGATTTCGGAAACTCGTCACGTGATAGATAATTTTGTATTCAGTTACAGTTACTGTCCGCCATTTTGTTTGCGACTGAATCAGTGGAAAAGTACGTTCAGTCTACTTTTGTGTTATTGTAAAAAAAAAAAAAAGACTGTAAACTTGACAGACACAGAACGAAACAAATGAATAAAGGAGAGATTGTAGTTTTCTGTCTTGTGACGCCATGTATTCGTGTGTTTACCAACTTTTCGAAGGAAAATATCGTCTTCATCTCAAGGGCAGAGGGAAGGAAGATGGAGGTGGCATGTTCCTCACCTATAAGGCTACAAAGCGCTTTGACCCAGTGGCGAAGTAGGGTACATAGTCTCTAAAACTGGTCAAGGAATTTCCCGTCTTTTATGGTCTCTGCAGGTTGAAGATTTCTGTCTTCTGGGTTATTGCGCTGTGTAGTCTGGTCGATGTTAACCAACGTTCATCGCCCTGATGACGGAGGCAGTATGACCTCTGAAACGTTGGTTAACATCGACCAGACTACACAGCGCAACAACCCAGAAGACAGAAATCTTCATACTCACCGCTGTGAGAACCTCAAGTCTTACGTCTCTGCAGGTTCATTGCCGTGTTAAAAAGACCCGCGGTTATCCCATACTCCGAGCCAGATGAATCCAATCTATTGTTTAATTTTAATATCAATCCGCCGTCCACGTCTTCAGAACTTTGCGATGTACCTTAAATTTAAAAGTGTGTCACCTCGTTGCGATAGATCATTGATTGCTTTCAAATGTGATCATGAAAATAATTCTGCCGTGGCCTATTTTCGTAATGGCTTGTGAAACGCGGTGCATGTAAGTGCTAGCTTGTGTAGCAAACCCCGGATTCTGACAGTTGTCTATGACAACACAATTATTCAGCTGGTCACAGATGTTATGCCACAAAGCGTAGGTCTTTCATGTACCCTTTGGTCCTTTCGTAAGTTTTACGTAAATGAATTCTACATGAAAGATTTTAATTGTGAAATTATAATATCGGTAAATGCTAATCGTGGGTGTATCTGATATCGTCAGAGAGGACAAAAATTTCAGTTCTTTAAAATCGCTGATACCATACTGACGTAAGAATGCATACCACATCTAAAACCATGATTCTAAAAGAGTAGGTCTACTTTAATATAAATGAATAAGAATTATATGTACAAATTTTTGTTTATTTAGACGTTAACCGATCTGACCTCTTAAATTATGTTTTCTTTGTTAAAAATCTTTGTCTAGCGTACATAAACACAGCGTTCAAACACGGCAATACTTCCAAATGGACGTAACTCCTCCACAACTTCATTTCTGATATGTTTCAAAATTAAATTATCAAATATATTATTTTATTTTCTATTTCTAATTTATTAATATTCATTTAGTGTTTATATTATTTACTTTACAGGATGATACAAAAACAACAACAAAACGTTCACCCACACAAAATCATGTTAAGCACGACGTACATATACAGAACAACTTCGAATACGATATTAAAATACATTAAAATCTGGAAGAAAACATCATTTGAAATCTGATAAACATCTGACTAAAAAGTTGCATTTAAGAAAATAAATTATATTTAAGTTTATATAATTTTATACACCTGAAGATGGTTCATTTAGAACTGAAACATGTCGTGTAAAAAGTGATATTCTAATGTAAATCGAACATTTCGATAGAGAACATCATTTTAATATATTTTAAATATTTAAATGTTAATTATTGTAATATTTTAATATTTAATAGGAATTTTATTGTGATTAGACTGACAAGATTTAAACAAATATATATTTATCACAATATGACGCAACTTTATCATCTCAGCGTACATAAAATAAACGCGTTTTCGGGTGGTTAGCTTATTTCTTCTCTAAAAACTGTTAAGTGAATTTTTATTGAGTCTGTACTAAGTCGGAGAACTTAATAATATGGACCTGAACAATTCTATTAATGCCATGTCAGAGATCATAATCAGTGCATATTTGCATTTTACGCTGATGATGTGCGTGTTGCTTAATCGTGGCAACATTTTTTCCTTAAAAATAATTTTATCATACAAAACACAGTACATAACATATACATCATGTTACGAGGCGGAACTTTAATTTCTAAGATTTTTAATTATTATTATTATTCACGTTGTAGGGTGAGCCAATATCTTTCGCGGTTCCTATGAGGTAGGCAACTATCATGACCAGCGTCATTGTTACGCAACTATTGGACACGTGGTGGCATTGTAACCCATTGTTTCGGAACATTAGTAAAATAGGTCATCGTTAGAAGACGTTTTGTGTCGTACACTTAGTTAACATTTCTGTTTGTATGTGTTGACTTCAGAGTGATGTCCGAAATTTTTGGTTACGATGTGTTGTCATTTGTTTATTTTAACTTTCGTGAAACTTCCAATGGATGAAATCTATCTTATTCCCAGTCTGTTTACCATGGTTAAATTTTACCACAAAACACGAGACATATCGTACACGAATGTTTTGCGACATTTTAAAATTCATTATCGTGTCGAACCTAAAGTACCTTATACTTACATATGAATAAGTGGGTTGGTGGGACCACAGGTGGGGGGGGGGGTGTGAGGGGAAAATCGTATGCTTTTCGTGACAGCTTCGCTCTCATACAGCAAGCAATGGTCTGCCGGAAATGACGTAATCACCGGTGGAGTCCCAGGATTAACTAACTTCTAGGTCTATTAGATCCAAGTCTGGGGGGGAGGGGGCGGTGGGGAAAGTGAAAATACCTGTCAGGGGGGCTACAGAACGTTCCCACACACACGGGAGATACTGCTACAGGATGTACCTTAATATGTGGTCGTTGTTCAACTTTGGTAACTTATGAGTCACGATTGGGTTACCATGTTTGCTTCTCGGCTGAGACGGTCCGAAATGAGCTGCAGTTGTAACATTATTCATGTTCCTATACGCCTTATTATATTGTGGTTTATGGATTCAGGAAGAAAGCCGATTTTGACAGCGTTTACAGTCTGTCTTGATCGTAACTATTCGGCTACATGTCAGTCCCTCTACGACGAGTACACCAGGATAGAAACTAGAAATGGACTACTTTCTACATTTTTACCTTCTCGCCATCTGTGACCAATCATTTTACTTCTGTGGTTAAAACCTCGTTTATAAATAACCTACGAATAAAAAAAATCTCGACAGTTTTAAAAAAAATTAACCTTGATTCAGTGTTCGCATTTTGCAATCGTAAAATCCTTTTGTGAGTGGCTACGTGCTGGACGACAGGGATTCGATTCCAGACGACGACATGTAGCATATATCTCTCTGTAACTACGTCCATTTATGATGTTTGATACCCTCATCATTTGCGGACCAAGGACTGAATTTTCAAAAAAATAAATAAACGGTTAGACGATAATATATTTATAACTCGCTTTTATAATGAACTTTCTTCAAACGTGTTTTAAGAACGAGGTACGAACCAGATAACTCTCGAATAGAAGCCACGGAAGACAAACGGGTTCAGGTGGGTGACAGATCGATATGTGGACGTATCCCGGTTCAGCTGACAGACCTTATTCTCCCAGCGATGTATTTCCGAACTGAAATATTCGACATTTGGATATTAGCGTTGCTCAACAAATGCCAGCTCACGTTTTTCATGTTCGGTAATTATCCTTTTCCTCATGTACTTATGGCGGTCAGTGTTAGGGATCTGTAACCACCCACCACCTACAACAACGTTGAACAACTCTGAACACACACTCCTGTCTGTCTGTCTAGCTTGCGCCATGAGAAGATACGTTCTCCACCTTCTTTGGAACCTAAAGGTTCATTAAAGTTTTCACAAAACCCCGCTGTTGACCTCCATTCAATGCTGAAGTAAGGAATAAGTGGATGTACACCTCCACTTCTCAATACTTCGTCATGACGTGGGTATTTAATAAGTAAGGGGAAATATTTACCTTAATTTTTGTTATCTGATCATCCTTGATTTTATCTATCTGAAGATATTTTGATACATTTTTATATATTCGGTAGACAAAATCAGATAGAATGCCTGTTAGTTGATGTGTTTTAATGACCACTGGGATTTTATCTCTTTACGACGAACAATTAAAATATTAAGAGAGACGGAAGCCTCCCCATTTTCCCGAAATATGCTTTCAAGGCTTAACAAAACTAAGTTACAAAATGTTTCACACAGGATTTGTACTTCGTCTGGAGCGAAACTGTAAACCTGAAACTCGCTGCCAGTTGTTTGCGTCGGTAACGACGTTGAGGGTCAGGCTGTTGCTTTGAGTGTAATCTAACTGTCACTTTTTCGTGTTCCCACATTAATAACGAGTGAGTTCACCAGATTCTGATGTGGAACAATGAAGTGTTTCCTCTCCGTTCGTCCTTCTCGCTTCTGTGTCTCGAAATATTTCAAAGAAAGCGAATAGGTTAATCACAAATTAATGTCATTACGACGAAGTGGCCACCCGAAGACTTTTCCTTTCCAAAACCGCACCCGCAACTTCTCAGCTCATTCTCCCTATTTTAACTTACGAGGAAAGCGATGATTATGTTGCACCCGTGTGTGTGTGTGTGTGTGTGTCTCTAACACGTGTTGTCGATTATCAGTCCCACAGGCCGGTTACCCTGAGGCCTTCCGTTGTGTTCGCGCGTCGCTCCAGACAAACGTGAAGATAGTACCGTAAAGTAGGCCACGACCTCTTTTTTCCACATGCTGTCGAGTTTACTTTTATTAAGAATTCTATCATTTGACGTTACACAGCCTTAATTTTTGAAGGCGATTTTAAATAAAGCACAAAATATATTTAAAATATGCAGTAAAACCTGTCTTGTACTATTATATTATTCAGAAAAATACAGATAGTCTTGATTCCAAGTCTATTTTTTTAAGATATTGTAAGCTACCAAATTATATAGGATTGTTCCTTTTACTGGTAATGTACGTTAGGAAAGTAAGACACGTAGGCTTTTAGGGGGGGGTAGACAAAGTTTAGATACTACTCATTATTAACCTCGGCATTAGATGGGGGTGAGTGGTCAACATCACGCCCCGGCCGGCTTTACCCCCGGGAAAGGACCCCGGTACCCATTGTAGAGGAGGCTGGGTGGACCCCAGAGCCGGTCTGGACACAGAGGCTAGAGGAAAAGTCCTCTGCCCCAGTCTGAAATCGAACCACAGTCGTCCAGTCTCTATCTGGCACGACACTACATTGTAAATTTAAACATTTGATAATGTTACTCAGTCACGTAATTAAAAACCGACTCAGTACTCTTTAATATAAATCTAAAATACTATATTTTATGAGTAAAGAAAGTTGGGGGGTCAGAAGTGGCCGCGCGGTCTGAGGCGTGGGCCTTGTGCCTCTTGGTCACTGGGACCGTGGGTTCGAATCCCCTTCAAGGCATGGATGTCTGTCCTGTGTACAGGTAGAGGCCTTGCTACGGGCCGATCCCTCATCCAAGGAGTCCTACCAAAATGTGTATAGATCGAGCCAACGAAAAGTTGGGTCCCGCAGTGCTCAGGCACTTGAAGAACGGGTCGTTCCCAGTATCCCCAGTAAAGAAAGTTACAGCACAGCAACAATTAAAAATATTAGCCGCAGTTCGCATTAAGCAATTTATATTTCTTTATTTCTTCCAAGGTTCGCGTTTGTTTAATTATATCCTCCGCAAAAAAACAAACAAAAAAAAACAGAAAACAAACGAGCGTCAAACTCTCATTTATGTAACACGGATTTAAACACAGCGCTCAGTCTACCGTGTCATGTGACGTAGACTAGTTGCAACACTCTTTCTTGAAAATTTGATGCGTGTCCGAAAGTGAGTTTGACAAATTAACGAACATCGCTTGTTAGTTTTTAGAATTAAACTTATGGTATAATTATGCAATTAATGTTATCGATGATCATCAGATGTAATGATTCTATCCCACTTCGCTTTCAAGTCGTTTCGCTCTGTTTGTTTTAGTAGTCGTGCGGAAACACGCAAATCTACTTGCTGACGAGATATTTTTGCTTCGAAATCTCAACTCTGTTACGCCTCTTAAACTGTGTGTGTGTTTTGTTTGTTCTAGAAGATGCAATACGTCGCTTTAAAAATAGGTTAAGTTAGGTTAGGTTACGTTAGGTTAATGTGTGTGGATAAATAACATATAATTTATTCTTTGTGAAACAGAACATGTGACACGAATCGGTTGCGAGACGTTTCCATTCTGTAGTACTGAAAATAGATTCATTTACAATGAAATATACTGTAGATCTCGTTAAAAGTTCAACTGTTTGACTAAACTGAAATGTTTCTATTATGACAGTATCTTAGAGAAATGCAGCGAATTTATCCCTAAACAGTTAACTTATAATTCAGCGTTAATAATTGTTCTTCATTTCTACCGCCAGAGTGCAGCATAATCTGTGACTATAGATTTTAGAACTATTGACTCTGAATAAAATTGTTCCTCGTGCCTTCGGTGTAAACTGCTTAGTGAAATCCAGCCGAAATATTACGTAATATTTTGTTCATAGTTACTTTTGCCACCGTGCAGATGTCACTTCGAGTTAGCAATTATCAATTCTTATTTCTGTCACCAGAGTGTAGTACTTGGTTATGAAGAAATCTGTTTTATGCAATATCCAGGTTAGAAAGTACCCTAAACAAATTATATATCCTTGATTACTTGAATATAAAATATGTTAACGAACTGTAAGGAGAAGACAATGTATTTCTCCTGTTCTGATAACCTTTGTCAGAAAAATACATGAGTTGTATCTACAATAAGTGAACATTAAAACTCCTGTTAGACGAGATGTCCTTCAGATATGGCGGATTACTATGGTCCTAACTCGTGATCTGACTGTAGCCTTTCGTATTGGTCTGTAAACAGGACCATTTGAACATAAACTGCAGTTGTTTACAACAGCGTCGAATAGTAACTAATGCAACCTTTTCGATAAAGAGACCTTCGTTACTCATTTGTTTTCCCAATTCCTATTATCACCATATACTCACTTAAAAACACGAAATGCGCACGACTTTGTAGTTACTGAAGTTGACGTTAGAGGCAACGAGGATTGGAAGTATTGTCATCTAGCGGCTGGATTGCTGAACTACAACGTGAGAATAAAAGAGCCGGGAGCTGCCATCGCGTGTCACAGCGATTGTTCGTGCTTCGTGTCACAAATGCTCAGTTATTATTTTAATACGACCACCGGCTATTAATAATGGATGAATTAGAGTGGGCAGAAGTATCGATTTTATAAATAGCGGGAAAACTGACTTGTCTAGTGAACTTGTTGACGTTAAGACTTTGCGTGCTGTCAAAACCTGTCGTCTTGTGTTGGTACGTATCCTAAACTGATACAGGCCCGATGTTCAGTTGGACAATAATCTGTGACTGTCAGAGAGACAATCTAAGTTATATTTTCAGCGACATTATTATCCATAACAGATGGACATGGTGGTCTAGCGGTTAGAAATCCTGGGGTCTCGGGTTCGATTCCCGGCGGTGCCCGAATTTATAACTTGTGTTGGGCAAGGCCGTGGTCTAGGCAACACGGAGTTTTCCTCCGTGGCATCCCAACAATTACTCCATTTACACACAGAAGAAGGCAATGGCAAACCACTTCTGGATCATCTGCCAAGAACGTATATGAACAGGTCCCAGTCCGAGAAAAGGATGGAAGGATCCTGTTCATATGGACCTGTTGTCAGACAGAACACTAAATAAATATAAACAGATGGCACGTGATTTCAAGTGATTTATATATAATTCGTAGTATATAGATGGTTGAAAATGTTTAGTGTGCAAATTATGTTCCATTTATGAAACCTGGATTAATCCGGTGTTTTATTTAATTTAAATATGGCATCTCTGTTGCGTAGGTTAAGCTGACATTTTTTGTTTTAAGGAAGTGTCCTAATATTTAATCGAATGAAATGAGAGAATCCACAAGAAAACTCAGAAAATGTCTTCCGGCTAAACTGTGACATTCTCTCACCTGTGTATTGTGATATCGTGTTTGAATCTAGCTTGAAGTGATTTTCTGTGAATGGGGAAATCTTAAAATATGCTGATCCTTCATGTAAAGGGTCCAACCTCCCCCGGTTTAAATGAGAAATCATCAAAGACTACTTTGACTGCAGGAGATCAAAACTCGAATCGGTCAAATAGATATAAATATTAAACACAAATGAAGGAGAACGCTTATTAATTCATTAAAAATTTCAGCAGTTTGATAAAATGTTTATTATAGCTTACATTTATTTAAAGTCATTTTCCATATTTAATATACTTGGCAAGATAAAATAAATAACTCTGAGATGGACGCCATAAAATATACATATTGAATTATGACGACGAATTACACAGGCTTGTCGTTATCAGCACTGCATATGAAAAAACACGTTTCCCCTTTTCGTTCCACTTTTTTGCCGAATGACCCTTCCTTATAGACGTATTTACGTCAAAAAAAAAAAAAGAATTGGTCGCTCGTTGGCGTGAAAATTTCCTTGGTCAGAAATGAATTAGACAATCGCCTATTTCTTTGCGAGTATTTGAAAATCCGCTTCGGACAAGAGCATATTCCGAACATTAAACCTTCAATACTGTAGCAAATTGTTGATAATTTAAAAACTTTTTAGATTTTCTGTTCTTCCGCGGGACCCCAGACATTTGGCGACGGCTAGAAATGTTAAAATAACTTCAGTAGCTACTAAATTTTAGTTTTACGGAGATGGAGAAAGATGACAAATATGACGCAAGAATATCAGACAGAAGTACCACGGAACTTCGGAGGAGAAGGCAGCGTGTGTGCCAGAGCGTGTCGTAGCGTGAAGAAGCCACCCTGAGAGTGCACACACGATGTCTTGACAGTGAGGAATTCCCCTAGAATTTATTTCGCCCACCATTCATCTGCTTGTAGCATGTGCCGTGGTTTCTATTAACCATTATAAATGCCATCTGCGGTATGTCCAATTTATTATTGTCTTTCAGAAGCCAAACAAGTACAAAGTTTAGGTTAGTTGTCTCATAGGCACATACGAGGTGCGATCGGAAAGTTTCGAGACTGCGCGTATAAAAACCCGTACACTTATCTCAGGTATTAAATTCATCCATCATCCTCGAAGTAGTTCCCCTGGGAGTGAACACAACGATCCCAGCGCCGTTGCCAAGCCTGGAAGCATCCCTGGAAATCTTTCTTTGTCAGCCTGTCAAGCACCATCTGCGATTCTGCCTGAATCTCTTCTATCGTCTCAAATCTCCTTCCCTTTAGCTGAATTTTCATCTTTGGGAAGAGGAAGAAGTCACACGGAGCTTAGAAATGAAGTTGGGGTCGGTTCTTACAAGATCTTTGAGCTCCTGACAAACGAGAAGTCGATTCTGCTTCTGGTCCTCAGACAGGATGCGTCGCATGTGGAGTTCTTCCTTTAGAATCAGCTGACAGGTCCCATAGCCTATCCGAACAATGTCGCACAAGTCGTTGATGGTACGACGTCGATCTTCGTGAATGGCCTGCCGAATCTTCGTAACATTTTCGGGCGTTGCGCTCGAAGATGGTCGTCCAGAACGCTCGTCATCATCGACAGAGGTTCGGCCGGCCATTTTTAAAACGTGAATGCCACACAAAAGTTTGTGCACGACCCATTGCGGACTCCCCAAATGCTTGCTTTAGCATTTCATAGGTTTCCGTAGCCGTTTTGGCGAGTCTTTGGCAAAATTTGATGCACACGCCATTCCGAAATCGCAGGAGGGTCGGTGTAATGCACTACCAAAACGGCCGTAACTAAGAAACAAATGCTAATTCGATGATACCGGCTGGCACACTGATTCACTATGAATGTAGGCCGCACCCCGTAAAGGCAGAAGCTCGTACTACATCCGGTTCGCCCTCTATTAACACAGTCTTGAAACTTTCCGATCGCACCTCGTACAGGCCTAAATCTTATACCCGAACAACGTCAGACTAGAATCGAATATGAACATTTTGTAGCAAATCCCTTGCACAAGCGATGGACATAACTAAAAATGCTACAAACGTAATACTGCAAATAAGTTCGCGTGACACTCGATAATTTTCTTTGACAAAGTCAGTCTTTAGTGAGGTCATTGTCTCTGGTTTTTGTCTGATTAAACTCCCCAGTGCGCGTTTACTAAAGCGTGATTCTAACCTTTGTTATCAACGGGGAAAACCTCCCCCCCCCCCCACACACGGGAATCCCCTCAGTGGGGATTCAGTTCATATATTCGCATTCTGTACCATTAAGACCCATTCAAATATCGCATCTCGCCCAACAAAACAAATGACTGCTTCGTATTCGATACGTCCCTGTTAAATTCCACAGAACCGAATCCTGACGTCGTGGCTGTACATTTTCACGTTAATAGTAGACACCTACGCGTTTCTACATTCTACTGTTTCTTTTATGACGGAAAATTCTTCTAGCAAATATGAACCTCTACTCACACTAATAGCCACGGTGGTCTAGCGGTTAGAGCGCTGGCCTTGTAATCCTGGGGTCTCGGGTTCGATTCCCGGCGGTGCCCGAATTTATAACTTGTGTTGGGCAAGGCCGTGGTCTAGGCAACACGGAGTTTTCCTCCGTGGCTTCCCAACAATTACTCCATTCACACACAGAAGAAGGCAATGGCAAACCACTTCTGGATCATCTGCCAAGAACGTATACGAACAGGTCCCAGTCCGAGAAAAGGATGGAAGGATCCTGTTCATATGGACCTGTCGTCAGACAGAACACTAAATAATAATAAGATGAGGTGGTCTAGCGGTTAGAACGCTGGCCTTGTAATCCTGGGGGTCTCGGGTTCGATTCCCGGCGGTGCCCGAATTTATAACTTGTGTTGGGCAAGGCCGTGGTCTAGGCAACACGGAGTTTTCCTCCGTGGCATCCCAACAATTACTCCATTCACACACAGAAGAAGGCAATGGCAAACCACTTCTGGATCATCTGCCAAGAACGTATATGAACAAGTCCCAGTCCGAGAAAAGGATGGAAGGATCCTGTTCATATGGACCTGTCGTCAGACAGAACACTAAATAATAATAAGATGAGGTGGTCTAGCGGTTAGAACGCTGGCCTTGTAATCCTGGGGTCTCGGGTTCGATTCCCGGCGGTGCCCGAATTTATAACTTGTGTTGGGCAAGGCCGTGGTCTAGGCAACACGGAGTTTTCCTCCGTGGCATCCCAACAATTACTCCATTCACACACAGAAGAAGGCAATGGCAAACCACTTCTGGATCATCTGCCAAGAACGTATATGAACAGGTCCCAGTCCGAGAAAAGGATGGAAGGATCCTGTTCATATGGACCAGACGTCAGACAGAACACTAAATAATACTCACACTAAACCTCGATAGTGGATAAAAGTAGTTTCAGGCTCTTTTTTTAATCCTAAAAATAGTTCAAAGTTGGTCAGCCTCAGATCTGGTGTGAAGACAAAAACCTCTGCTATTGTCGGGAATCGAACTCGGTCTTTCAGCCTGTAGATATTCTTAAAGGGATAATGTCAAGCGATAGTTTAGTTGGTATTCGAACCGCAGACATTCCGTGTACGAAGCACGAAGGCTTAGCAGGCACTTAAAGAACCATGAACCACGAAACCACATCGCTCTGATATTTCTTTCGCTGACTCTATAAAAATTCCATATAACAATACAATTCGAATGGAAGAACGAAACATTGGATGTATTACGAAGTGGGAAAATAAACAATGTAACCGCTCTCACTCAGAAACTGTTAAAATAAAACACATTAAAGCTTTGTAACACATTCTTTTGATCTGTCATGCGTGTCACCATCCAGCAAGTACACAGGAAAGACCATATCCGATTTGCACCAAGCAGCCACTAAAAGGGTATTCTCTGAAACCCCTCGGGGGCCCCCCCGCCCCCCCCCCCCCGCCTTCTCTCAGCCGCCATTTGTCAAAAGCAAAATGATGATGACAAGAACAAAGTTCCCATGTGCTTTTCAGCTCGTTATTTATTTACTACTAAAGTTTTAAGATCCTCTACTCAACATTCTGTCAACAATTTTATGTACGTCACGAGCTAAAACTACAGACTCCGAAAACCAAATGTGAAAGTGCTTTTTATGAACCGACACTTATTTGGCATTATCACTAACATATGCAAAACTATTAATAAATTTTATAATCTGGAGAAGAATATTATTTATTCACAAATTGAGATATTTTTCATCTCATAGAAGACGTGGTAAGAAAACACAGGTTAATAACTTTGTATCTACTTTGTCAAAATTGAATATGGGCTACGTTCATGTTTCAAGCAGATTAACTTGTTAAATAAACTCCGTAAAGCAGAGAAGCTGATAGTCAGCCAGTTGGTTAAGCAATTCCTTACGTTGGAACCCGATTACAGCGTTCACAACAGCCTATTATTAGGCTATCTGTAGCCAGATTAATCCAGTCCACAGCCTTACATTGCATTTCTTTCGTATTTGCTTAAGTTTATCTAGTGGCCTGGTTTTGTGGTTAATATTGTGTAATGCATTTCTTATGTCCCCAATGGTACATTTCTTATCCGTCTCACCCTCCTCGATATTATCCCCGATAATTCTTTGTGATGGTTGCTAATGAAATTTTCATTTGTATGTATTTGTGGGAGAATAGAGAAACGAAGAATATTCTTATCTTCAATTTTAGCCCGGAATTGGTAAAGGTAGACTGTTTTGATTTTCTCACTCCATTTGATGGCCCCCGGAAGTCACCTATTTTTAAGCGACCCCTTAGAGACATTGAAACCGACTTAGAGACATTGAAACCGACTTAGAGACATTGAAATCGACTTAGAGACATTGAAATCGACTTAGAGACATTGAAACCGACATAGAGACATTGAAATCGACTTAGAGACATTGAAATCGATTTAGAGACAATGAAATCGACTTAGAGACATTGAAACCGACTTAGAGACATTGAAATCGACTTAGAGACATTGAAACCGACTTAGAGACATTGAAATCGACTTAGAGACATTGAAATCGACTTAGAGACATTTAAATCGATTTAGAGACAATGAAATCGACACGCCTTCTGTAAGGGACGGTCATGCTTTGATTGAGGGTATATGAGAGAAAAGATATTTAGTTTAATGGAACAGTGTCCTTAAGTAGCTAACAGTCGCCAAGTGTTGAGGAACGTAGGATAATTTCGACTTAGGAAGTGATGTGAGGATGGACGAAGTTACGTAATGAGCAATTTCCCTGCGAATTTCTTGATCACCTGAGTAAACATCATTTTTCAAGAAGTCTTTGTACCTCGGGGCTCGTGAAGAAACTCTTTCATTTTTGTTGTCGTGGCCCGGGTTTTGCAGCAGAGTCTAGGTCTCATCAACCCTCGTGACGATGTCTCTCCGTCTCTGTCATACCGTGACAAGGTCTGACGGATGACCATGCAGCATCCCATGTCACGGGGAGGTGGGTTCGGAGAATACGCGGCTAACCCTCGCTCACTTGCCGCGAAATTAAAACAACGGCTGCAGCGCACAGTTCTCGTGGGGACACTGAGCGCGCGTGTCTGTTCGTGATGACTCGAAGATGAGGAGATGTTCATATTTCACGGATGCTGATTTCATCCCGCCAGCTCGCCCACAATTCGTTTACGAGTCTGGGACTCTGCATAAAATATGAAGATAGACCATGAATAAATCATGAAACTTGACATTTTTATAATATAATTTCGGTTCTATATGAAGTATGTTGTTTTATTATATTCTGCTGTATTATTTTGGCGGTGTACCAGACTTTTCTATAGGCGTCTATGCGCCTAGTAGTTGCAAAATTGGCATTAAGTAAAAGTAAGAAATATAGAAAAAGTGAGGTAATGATTCATATCTCTGTACCAGAGATGCTCACGTCTGTCTCATAATATCTAAAGGTATTTTTCGGGGTAAGTCAGACAGAGCCTAAAAAATTACCACCGCCTTAAATATAAAATTTAGTTCTAAAACCCGTGTGTCATTAACTGCGTATCCCCCATAATTCATGAATCATCATGTAGCTTACCTTTTGTACCGTGTTGGGGAATTCCTTGTGTGACGTAGGGTTTAGCATCGCTTTCTTAATACTCTTTCCGACGGAGATTGAGGATGTTGGATAATAAATCGGTGAGAAGAACATTTAACCTAAGTGAGTTTAAATAATAAATGACTCGAGAAATTTTTGTGTTGAAGAACTGATTAATTTGTACTTCATACGTAATATTCTCGGGGTGTTTTACGCAGCATAAGAGATTCAGACCATTTGTTATCTGAAAACCACAAGGGATGAAGGATTCAGGCAGAGATGCTGTGTGTGGACAGAATTAACCAGTACCTAGCTCATGAATTTCTAGTTGAGATAAAAATTTTTAGCAACAAATATATTAACAGTGAATTTGTAATCTTGTGACACAAATGTGTGGTACAGGTGAGGGATATATCACAGCATATCTTTTTGTATGTTGAAACTTTCAGGCCATGCGAGCATCAGATTCGTTCCTAGCCATTGCTTCTTCTTCTTCTTCTTCTTCAGTAGCTGTCCTGTTAGCGCTATATTGGACCACCCACACACCCACAGAAGCACATTCACGTGTCCTTTACGTACTAAGTTTAGAGCAACATGCCTGATTTTACGCATTGGTGCGCTCTTGTGACTTCAAGGAAGGTTTATGGTCGTCTGAGAACTATTTTGAAGAAGCGGGCAGTGTGCAGTGTGCTACGTCGTTTTAGAGCCAAATCTTACGAGAATATATGAACATTATCAACTGGAATCACATTCTGCATTTCACTTTTTTTCTGTGCAACAAAAATCTCCATTTATCTTAGTTTTTTCATGAGAAGCTGCTAGTTACTTAAATGACACCTAAATCTCAGAACAAACTATGAATTATATTGGTTTATTTATGGCTTGTTTAATAACGCTGTCAGTAGCTGAGAGTAATTAGCGTCGAATGGTAGGACGATAAAGGAAAATTTAACTAGAAGAAATTTGGAAAAATTCGATCGTGGCCTGATTTTAGACACTACCACCTGATACTCGCTGGCCCCTAAGATGTTTGCCCTCCGATCCCACGATGCAGCCATGTCTTACTGTTATCAGTACAAATCGTTAAACATTTTGCAGTAATGTCAGTAAATAATAAGAGACAGTATCCTGTATACCGAGAAGCAATCGATTGCGTTAGCCTTCGTGTCCCTGCGTTGTGAAATCTACCCAGAGCACTAAGTGGGGTGTTAACACACATCAAATGATTTTCATTCTCAAAATGAAAGAATGGAAAGGAATTGTTACTGGTAGAATTACAGCAATTTTAACATTAGTATTGATCCATATGTCACTCATTTATTTGTTTTTATTCAAAATTATTAGGAAAATTAAATATAAACAACGTTTGATAATTTTGTATTTCTGGAAACAAATTCATTACCAGATCTTCAGTGAACTCACGATAACTCTTTAACTCGAGACTGACAGTATTTGGCGGTAAACGTAGCGAACAAGTTAAACTCCGGATTCACACACACCTCAAACGACATTTAATTTTTGTTAGAACGCTGGCCTTGTAATCCTGGGGTCTCGGGTTCGATTCCCGGTGGTGTCCGAATTTATAACTTGTGTTGGGCAAGGCCGTGGTCTAGGCAACACGGAGTTTTCCTCCGGGGCATCCCAACAATTACTCCATTCACACACAGAAGAAGGCAATGGCAAACCACTTCTGGATCATCTGCCAAGAACGTATATGAACAGGTCCCAGTCCGAGAAAAGGATGGAAGGATCCTGTTCATATGGACCTGTCGTCAGACACAACACTAAATAAATAAATAAATAATAATAATAGTGAATAACTTTCTAATAAATTTCTGACATAAATTATTTGTGACTGAATGGCGAAAGGTGTGGTATAAATACTTTATCAGAACGCGAAGGTTTAACCTGATAAAGTCGCTTCCATTTATGTGAAACAGGACACGCAGTTTTGTGAGGAAAGACTTAAAAAAATAAAACAAAACCCATTTACCAGGCAACATTAGAAGTCATGAGAAAATGAAGATGTTAGAAAGTCAATTACGTTATACAAATTGCTCTTATAATCGGATGCAACCTTTTAGGTCAGTTATATCTTGTACCTTTGGGTTTGGTAGTGACAAATCTTCCACATCAAATGTGATACATATAGGCTTAAGCCATGACTCTATTACCAGAGGCTCGTTCTTTTTTTTTTATAAAGGGGTGAGACACGATAAGATGAGATTGTCATTAAGGTAAAGATACCTACTTCCTGCAGCCTTATATAGTAACAACACAGTTTCAGTGTTCTTGTAAGTCCTCCATTTTGTATCAAATCCTCAATTCACCATGATTCTCCCACTAGGTACTTGCGATTCTACAAGGCCATACTTCTTAAATATAAATGCGAGTGTCGGTCAAGTAATCAGATTATTTTGGTGCTGTATGATTCTTGAGTCCTAGTCTGTTAAACGACGCTATCTCAATCGTTCTGGAACTTTGTCATCATCATCGAGATCTCACGGTTATTATTATTATTATTATTAGTGTTCTGTCTGACGACAGGTCCATATGAACAGGATCCTTCCATCCTTTTCTCGGACTGGGATCTGTTCATATACGTTCTTGGCAGATGATCCAGAAGTGGTTTGCCATTGCCTTCTTCTGTGTGTGAATGGAGTAATTGTTGGGATGCCACGGAGGAAAACTCCGTGTTGCCTAGACCACGGTCTTGCCCAACACAAGTTATAAATCTGAGCACCACCGGGAATTGAACCCGGGACCCCAGGATTACAAGGCTAGTGTTCTGACCACTAGACCACCGTGGCGGTATCTCACGGTTTCCTCAATGCGGTTTTTCAGCTTGTGAAGAGATTTCCTCTTGTTATGGGACCCGAAGGTTCATCTGTCAGTGAGTTAGTTGACTTCTTATGTTGTTAGTTACATACTTTGTATCACAGTTACATAATTTCATAACTAATTTGCTTATTAGTTACTTAGCTTGTGACGCGCATTAGTTCAGATTACTTAACTATCGTTAATTACTTATCCTCCTGGTTACATTCCCAGTTATCTGCCTTGTTATTTTGGTTATTAGTTTTTGCTAGTTACCTCTCTTTTTGGTTAATTAACTTGTTAATTTTCTCCGAAGTTACTTACCTTATCAGTTTCTTAGCTTGTTACTCTGCTTCTTAGGAACTTATCCTGTTTGTTAGTTTTTGAGCGGCTTAGCTGGTTATTCTGTGAGTTGGTTTGGCCCCAGACAGCACTTCTGTGTCACTGTGCTAGATTCTGCATTGGTGCCGGCCCGCTGAATCCTCGCTCCCAGCAACCGTGACTGTGACGGACCCAGGCTATGGAAAGTTAGTGATGCAAAGAGTACCCATCGTGCCCCATGGCCACGGCTCTGGTGGTGATGGTGCTGACGGTAATGATGGTGATAGGGGAAGGTAGGGGGTTGTACTAGAGGGAGGGAAAGGGGTGTATGAGATAACACAGAAGGTGACGGAAAGAAGTGAAGTCCTCATCATCTCAGTCGGCATTAGAACTTGATACTGGTTGGTTCTGCGTTCACTTATCATGTGATCAAGTGATTCTGTTAGTGACAGAGACTTCTGTTAGCTCGGTTGAAGGCAGATGTTGATTGACCGCCGTCAGTGGCCAGATGAACATTTCGCTGAGGTATGTATGAGACACTCCGCTGTGCATTCTTCGTATTGTAAGACTTGAGGTTCTCACAGCGGTGAGTATGAAGATATCTTCATTCTTCGTATTGCTTGTTACCTTCTGTGTATATGAAGCAACTCGGTTGTAATTGCACGGAATTTTGTCGATATTGATATGAGATATCTGTCTCTCTGTCTGGCCATTTATATATTTTTCTACGTCGAAGACGGCGTAATCAAATCGTGAGAACGCATTGCTAATGCGTGTGGCATCGGTCATAACGACAGTGAATTTCAAACATAAATCTGGAAATACTGTAACGTTATATTTCCGTCTCTTTCATTACTGACCAGCCATCTTGTTTGAATGCTAAAACAGATAAGTGTTCATAGAAACCCGCCCTATAGTAAGTCAGCTCAGTACATGTGTCCTAGCTTCTGTTTGAGTTGTATGAGAAGTGGACTTTAGGCTCCTTGCATTCTTAAGCTCGGATGTTGGTATCATATTCACATTCTGACAGCTCTCTTCCTGGAAGGAGTGCCTTATACTTGTATAAGAAATTTGGATGGGCCCCACAGCCCCTGAGGTATATAGTGCAGCAGCTATTTCTGAAATAGATTTCGTTTGAGGCATTATATATTTTACATGATCGGCTTTCGAATGATTTATTATTACTGTTGTTGTTGTCACACACAAGAATATATTTTATAACTAACTTTTTGCATGTTTCATATACAAAACGACTGAATGAATTTAGAATATTTTTAGTGCTGGGACACTGCTTTAAAGTTTGTTGGTAAATTTTAATTTGTGTCTTCTATAACCCGTGCTTTGTATGAGACTGAAATTTAACTTTAAACATATCATAAAAAGACTACTGGTCTTACATATAAATATCGGTATATTACTTAAAATATCGATCCAATTACGATTTATACCTTTCATTTGCATCGTCTTCCTGTGTAATAAATATTTAGTGAAATATAATCAAAAGTAATTTCTGGTCCTATATGGTCTTAGTGATGTATGAATATTTATTACACCAGGACTACTGTTACGTCACATAATGTATTTCTTATAAATGATAATGAAGCCGTACTGAGTAAGTAGCTTATGCATTATTAATATTATTACCGCCTTGATGGTGAGCTGTTAGTGACTGGATAAAAATTGCTTGATTCCTATGGATGCAATGAATTAACAAGTTCTGTTCCCTCCCACTGGCTCTGCCAAGAGTGTTTCACATTTTGCATACCATTAATCTAACATTGGATAAAAAGGGGCTGGAGTATACCTATATTTACATTTAAATTTATTACATGCTGAATGCGTGGCAGATGCTGTATCCTACGTGCATATTCCGTCAGCAACACTGCTCAAACCCCTGTCTTCCTGTACCTTAAATTAAGTGGTTTCGTTCGACTTGGAAGGAAAGAGACGTAGATTTATATTTCAGGAAAGAAATAAGGATATTCGTTAACGAAAGGAATGTTACAAATGATGTTTTTACGTTTTAGAAAGAGAGAAAGTGCATCTGATAGCTTTCTTTTGGTAAAAATCACTTAGAATTGCTACCCCACGTGTCGTTCTTCATTGTCCTTCATTACTATTATAAATGCTGATAAATCTCAAATTAATTCTTCCGTTTAGTGACTGTATACTGGCTGGACGACCGGGATTCGTTTCCAGGTAGGGACAGCAATTTTTCTTTTCATCACCACGTCCGTACAGGCTTGGTTTTCAGTCATTGGGAACCTGGGCCCATTTCCCCGACGACAAAGCGACCAGGACATTAAAATGGCCATCCTTGTCCTTCTAGATCCGAGGTTAAATATGCCTGCGATCCCTCGTACGTCTTCATGAATGCGTTCTGAATTAATCATTGTTCCTAACACATTGAGAAACGAAGAATAAAGTTTTCTGCCTTACGTCTGTGGTCCAGTGGTACTCCGTGCACTAGAATGCAGCAGAACCAATCAGTTAATGCACCGCTAGACAGCTGAAGTTCAGCCAGATCTTGTTAGCAAAGCAGTTAAGGCTTACACTCTCGGTGAGCTCCTGGCTGGAAGGCTAAGATGCATTTTATCTGATCGGTTCTGCTGTGTTCCAGTGTATGGATTTCCACTAAACTACAGAATTAAACAAAAAACCTTTATACATAAATAACATAATGAACGTGTTACAATATTTTATAAAACCTAACAACTCTTTACATGTATCCTCTTAAAGGATATATTATAGTTAGCGCACTGCAGGACAAAACTCGCGGTACAAATTTATGAGTTTTGAGGTTTTTTTAAGACAATTACAACTCATATTTTGGAGACAACCATCTAGATATATTAGAAGTTCCATGAATGCTAGTAATTTTTTAAAAGGCTTACCAGCTGCCGACTTACAAGGAAAAACATCTGCTCTAATATTAACTAGCTAGCTTGCTATTCAGCCATCAATGAATTCGTCCTTCCGTCCGTTAGTTCGTTTGTTTGTCAACAGACAGTTATTAGTTGGATTGGCTTGTAGGTCACTTATTTATTTAATCTGCTCAGGATTCGAAGTCAAAATAAAATCATAGATTAAATTATTAAAGTCAGGAACAAAATGAATTATAGTCTGAGTGCCGGGGTTAGAGATTCCATCAGAGTTTATTTTGTCACAAAACGAGGTTTATACACAAGACAAACATTTGTTATCTCTCTTCGCTTGATTCATCGGGTGACATTTATCAAATTGAAGACAAGAATCAAACATGTAAAAAGGAGTATGAATCTAGAGTTAAAGGACATATTTGTTTTTTGTTCCCCCCCCCCCCCATATCTGTCTGCCCGTTTGGTGACGTTTTTCATCCTTGAGTGACTACGAGTGTGGTATTTTTCGCGTTTTCATCTGTTAATGTGTTTGTGTATATTTCCTCATCCGTCCGTGTCACTTGGAGAGAGACAAATGGAAGCTCGTGACGTCACGCTCCACCGCTGCGTCCTGTTTCCACCGTGACGAAAGTCGTCATACTTTCGTGAGGTGCCGGTTCTCAGATTTGCTCTCGATCGAAACGTTTCAGAATAAATTATGTTCATTCGTTAAACTTTTTTCGCCAAATCACAAATAAAAATAAACTAAGAAAAAAGAACTGAAATGTGGAATCTCATTTGGAGAGGCCAAAGGCATTGTTTATTATTCTGAATATTATATTTTGTAAACTTATTTATTTCTGATGCAAATTTTGTGGATGGTCAATTAAAATTTAATTATTCATTATCACTAAAATGTATAATATAACAGATAAAGATCGTCTATACTAGAATAAACTTATGTTTCTGTTAAATAAATTTCAATTCTTTAATTAAAATTATTTACCGTTTGGTTGCTACATAGCATTTCCAACGTGGAAGATTATAATCTAATATCCTATTTGCGTAGACCAGTCGTGATTCTGAAAGTAAGAAAGCAGCGTAACCTAACCGAACCTAACCTAACCTAACCTAACCTAACCCCCTCACAGTATTGACACTTGCAACTGCCATGGTTTAATTGTCAACCCTCCACAATATGGCAGGAAGGGCTAAGCACTCATTATTCTGCTTTTGAAGCTGCTATCACGAGAATTTTTATGTGTTAGAAAAATTTATGTTTCGCCCTTTCATCAATATATTTTTGAACTTAATGATTGTAGCGGTTCTCACATCATCAGATGTTTCATTCTTTAGAATCCTGAGAGTCAGGTTACAAATAAGAAAGTGTCGATGTTTAAGACCAGCTAGGATCCATTTTTAAGTTGTAATTTCTCTCTATGAGCCATCAGCTTCAAGGGTAAATTAATTGTCATTTAATCATGGACACTGTTAGTATTTGTGTGCCTACAAGACAAATGAGAGACGTTTCTACTTTCATCGTGAGTAGTGAATTAGGACATGGCCCATCAGCTCGGTTCGTCATGAATGCAAATGGAGTACGCATATGGATATTTTTAACAAAAACATTGTTTATAAGATACTTTGTCGATACGAGGAAATGTTTAGATTGATGAAGTTAAATTATTTTGTTTTGTTTTTGATTAATGTATATATATATATATATTTATTAATGTTTTCCTACCTAGACTCTTTGCTCTTAACAAATATTCTAATAAAGGGATTGAATTATTAGAATTTATTAATGTTTGTCTGTCATAGGATCTTTTATGATGGCAAATTATTATTAAATGCCTTAGCATCGTGCTGCTATTGTTAGGGGATTTAGTAATAGGTCAATCGCATTTCATTACAACCTGAATATTAGATCAGGATTCGCCTTTGTCGTGAAATAAGCCATGAGAATGTGAATCTTAAAAGTAGAAGAAACTTTCATTGTTTATCAGAAAGGTTTTATATGGTTCCTCTTTCTTGGCACAGAGATGTTTTCGTATGTTATTTAACGACGTTGTATCAACTACAAAAAGATTTAAACGGCATATTTATTGTAGACATACCTCAAATATTTGGGTTGCGAGATCTCGAGATAGATCGCTCCAACCACATTGAATTAAAAATTACGAAAATCTTCAACCACACCAATAGGATTTCGCTGGGATTCGAATAAGGTACATTCCAAATGAGAATAAACCCGTTCGGTTAAGAAAAAGGTAGAGTCATTTGTGTCCGCGTTTCACAGTTTGAAAACCTTTCATGGTTTCTGAATTTGAAACAAAATTTTGTTCTTGTAAGCTTCCGTTAACGCTGTTTGATTGGCTCTGTTAACACAACGAGCAGTGTTCTGTTTTTAAAACTTACTGAAGTATATTAATGAGATGTTAAGAATATAGTCACATGAAATGGACAGGCAATTCATTATTGTGATGGCCGGGTGTTGCGATCTCATGTTTGCCGTATTGGTCATGTGACCGTCGGAGCGTGGCCGCTATGTAAACCAGTTAGCGCTCCGCATCGCATTACTCAGATTAAAACCTTTCACCGGCCGCGTGCGCTGTGTAGGAGAAATAATATTTTCTATTGACTCCTGTCTCTCAAATTAACTGATGGCTGTTTTAACACATGATACATTTTGGGTGATAAAACTGAATTTTATTTTTGAAGGCAAAATAATGTCTGTACTATTTAAAAGTTCACCACCATACTAATCCAAAAAAGATTGTCAAAGCATGTTAAAAAGTTTTTTTTTTATTTCCGTTTAATTTATAATATTTACAAGATATATTAAACATCAAAATAAGACCTAGCTCGGAGCATTTTTCGTTCATTAATTTCAGGAGAAAATAGTTCATAAAATGTATGAGATAGGCTAAATAACGTTCACAGAGTATTTTCAAAATCACATGACATCCGTTTACGAAACTTTGTGGAAACATTTACAGATTATTATACAACAGTATTAGTTGCCAATAAAACTTATTTGCAACTTTTAATTTATTATTCGTTTCTCAGAACAGTATTAACAAAATCACATAGTCTCGAGCAGTTGAGCTTTAATAATGAACGTGTCAACCTTGTTAGCTCGGCTAACACTTTGATAAACGTTTTCTAACATTCGTTGTTTAGTGGTACTCCATACAATGGAAGACTGCAGAACACGTTACATCAGATAAAATTTGTCTGTTCCCAGCTCCAACCAGGCGTTGTTAGCCAGGTAGTAAGATACAAGACATCTCACGTTTCGTTCTTGGAAGTGTTGAAATCGGTACGTCCGTAATTTCAGCTGTTTTGTCGCCCGATGAGTGTTTGTCGCAGACTTCCTGTGTCCGGAAATGCTGTTACGAGTCAGTGAATTGTTGTTGTTTTTTATTCGTTTCTTCCTTGTCAGGACACGCATTACGAAACGCGTCTCCAACAGCAGCAAACGATTTCCATGTGACGTTCTGCTTGTGAATTCACAATGTTTGCATCTGCACATATGTTTTGCGCAGCGGCCTAGCAAACAGGGTGACCTTGACTCGAGTGTCAGGGGGAGGTTGGAAGAGTCTATTACTCGAGAGAGCTGGTAATGAGGCGCCTATCATAAGAGCATCCACTTTTACAAAAGTCTGTGCCGTCTGTTGTTAGCCATAGCAAGTTGTGAAGGCAGACATCCCTTCCTAAATCTTATGTACAATGTGAGCCACTGGATGCCTATCTCACAGGCTCCCATTCAAGGTAAACGTACAATTCACTTCATAGAAGTCAAATTTTCATAAAGAAAGTCCTCACGCGGAAGCGTTGTGTTGCAAGGAATGAACTTCAGCTTAGGGGTTGCTTTGGGACACAAGTGACATAACTCTCACTGAAAAATCTACCGTTTCTCTATTAGCAAATTCTCTTTCTTTCGGAATGAGATATTTCGTTTTTGCTTGCAGTTGATCTGTGTTTCTTATTGACTCTCAGGTAAGTCTCCGATCCTTCCCCTACCTTCATTATTCCCTTTTAGACAGTCAGAAAAGTATTTTCACTTGCTTGCAAGGACTTGCCAAACAACAACAGAGCTATCATCTCGAGACCATAAAGTTGTCTTGCTATTGATGGCTTACGCGTTCTTATGTGGTTTTGTATTTCCACCCCATCTTTTCGGATTTCTATACCCTCTTTATATGTCCTAAGAGGAGGACAATGATATTACACCTCAGAAAGTCCCTTTCAGGAAGAAGAAACTGTCTCATAAATTCTGTTTGTTGAAAATAACAC
Organism: Zootermopsis nevadensis; assembly: GCF_977971745.1. NCBI lineage: Eukaryota > Metazoa > Arthropoda > Insecta > Blattodea > Termopsidae > Zootermopsis > Zootermopsis nevadensis. The sequence goes on from NW_028259138.1 coordinate 12,351,535, forward strand.
CATGACTCCGATTTATGGTCAACGCGTTCTTTATAAACTCATATCAGTGTTCTTGCCGAATATTCTAACACTCAACGATCTTAATCTGAAGTTTGTATAAACGCAAATGTTAGACGATCATTGATATATTTGAACACAAATACTGCATGGGTATTGAATTACTTTCAAGCATTGCTTATTTCATGTTCAAGAAGTCAAGATTTCTTTTACAATTAAGAATATATAGAAACACAAAATTAATATGAATTCGAACTAGACCGTTAAATAAACACCATTAAGTTTGTGGTTCATTTGTTTTGTAATTCTGGTCCTGTCTTGATAGTTACAGAACCCTTCAACTGGAGTACCAGAAAACATAATATTTTATTTGTTATGAAACGGTCAGGTGACAGGTCCTATATTATATTTTCCGTATTAATGGCTTAGAACCCGGGGTTATATGAGTACTGTGCTGCTGATTTGACTCCCGAGGTTTAGGCTGTCGGCAGGAAAGGAACTTTTCCTCCGCGGTGTTAGTTTGAGACCGGTCGTGGGTCCAGCCAGCCTCCCATATTCCTTCAGTGACAACCAGTGAATCTTTATCCAGGTACAGACAGGCCACAGCATAAACATTACCACTCATGTCTATTTATCGCGGAAGTTATAGAAATCGTAGATTCAGTTCTCCAGTATCTTATACGACATCTTGGCGTAGTGCTTAATTAAGATCAGTGACAAATTTAACTTTCCTTTTATAATGCTTGGATTTTATTATTGTGGTCAAATGTCTGTGTTATCCTGCTAATTTCTGACGTCTTTAGCTTCTGGATGTTTACAATTTCTGGTCCCGCCAGATGTTACCAAATTTTGAGCATCTGTATATGTTTGTTTAATTCATATCTTCTTAATTTTCTAGGTATTGTTAAATTTCTTCCGCTTAAGTCAACTTACCAGAATTTCTGGAAGCTAATTCTCTTCTATTGTCATATTACTGTGGTATGTTGCTTGCAATTTCCCGATGTTGTATAATTCCTGCCTATTCGAGGTCCTTCCTTGTCTATAAAATGTGTCTTACTTCAGAATTCTGTAGAGATCCCATAGTGGGAGCATTCAATCAAGCAAGCTGTGGATATGAATGACCAATTTCCTCCGTGAACCTCTTACGTCACAAGACGTGGGCCCGATGCTCAATTCTCGCGGGAAATGTGGAGCGGGAAGACAAATCCTCTTGTAAGTGTTTACTGGCATCGGCTCATTAATCACTGCGCCCGGGATCCGCCATATTAACTTCTCTTCCTTCATAACAATGCTGATTGCTTAGTATTGTCTCAGCATGCAAGCCTTAAATAAAGAACTCTTTCCGGAACTGACTCTTTTTTTTTGAGTGACGAAGTAAGTGGCCGGTTAACGAAGTAAATACCCGAGTAAGTTATTAACTGGCTAGATAATTAATAATAATAAGATGAGGTGGTCTAGCGGTTAGAACGCTGGCCTTGTAATCCTGGGGTCTCGGGTTCGATTCCCGGCGGTGCCCGAATTTATAACTTGTGTTGGGCAAGGCCGTGGTCCAGGTATCACGGAGTTTTCCTCCGTGGCATCCCAACAATTACTCCATTCACACACAGAAGAAGGCAATGGCAAACCACTTCTGGATCATCTGCCAAGAACGTATATGAACAGGTCCCAGTCCGAGAAAAGGATGGAAGGATCCTGTTCATATGGACCTGTCGTCAGACAGAACACTAATAATAAAAAAATAATCTGTAAGAGTATACTCGGGGCAAAACGGGGTACCCCATTCTACCCTACCCCATACTGCTCCGAGTATACTCTTACAGGTTAGAATTGTACCACCAAAAATGACATCATGACAAATAAATTTATATATTGTGTTTAAGACTTTCAACAAAACACATTGTAACATGCATCATTTTACAAAGTGGATATGAATAATGAATAGGTGTTATCGTTATCGGAAGTTGAGAAAAATTTCTAAAATGTAGGAGTAGAATCGAACATGTGTGATTATTTCAGAAACTGTAACCTCAAAATGGTGCGTATTGACGTGACATGACATGACATGACCCTGTGCTGTATGCTAATGAAATTTCACCCGGCCCCGATAGATCTCAACGCATTGCAGACTAAATAAAATCGATACCCCGTTTTGCCCCGTGGCCCCGTTCTGCCTACGGCTCCCCTATATTTAAAACTGTGCAAATTTTAAACCAACTTTTCAAGAACAGTTAATATTCCTACAATTTAAGCTACTGGACATGTAATTGTCTTATTTCATCGGAACCTTCTTACCGTTGATAACAAAATGTAAGCTTTCCTTACCTCGTCTTTGTGCTGTGTGTAACGGCGGGTCATTTCTGCGACTGTGCATTGTGTCCGTGTATAACCGTGGGTTCTTGTATTATGAACTTCGCTTTGTGTCCACTCTCAACTTTCTCGCCTTTTGTGTCCCGAGGTAGGAAACCCCGTAGTCCTCAAGTGGGCACGACTTACAGCAGTAGACTAAAAAACCAAACGCTCAAAAGGCGTCTGTTCCTTCAAAACGAAGATTATTGATGTCTCTTGGTCACCCAGTAGCTGAAATAGCCGAGACGTAGGCTGTACGTGATTTAATCTTGTAGGAAATTTTGGTTTTGAGTGAATGAAAACTACATTTTTAAACCAAATTCAAGATGGATTATTCTTGTGGCTTTAAGGCGTTATATGTGGGCGAGGAACATCTCCATATGCAAGACTCACGAGGTATATATAGTTCAGTGTCGTCCTCCGGCCGTTTTACTCCAGAGAAAAGAGTACCCGATACGCACTGAATAGGACGCTCTTTGGGTCAAACACCCTGTACAAACCTGATGGCGAAAATAAAAATTCCCGCCCTCGCCAGGAATCGAACCACCTTGTTCAGCAGTGGCCATTCTTTTAAATTATATTTTGTTGCTGACATGAATCCTTCCATCCTTTTTTCGGACTGGGACCTGTTCATATACGTTCTTGGCAGATGATCCAGAAGTGGTTTGCCATTGCCTTCTTCTGTGTGTGAATGGAGTAATTGTTGGGATGCCACGGAGGAAAACTCCGTGTTGCCTAGACCACGGCCTTGCCCAACACAAGTTATAAATTCGGACACCGCCGGGAATCGAACCGAAGACCCCAGGATTACTAGGCCAGCGTTCTAACCGCTAGATCACCGTGGCTCCACTGATTATTACTTCGCTTTAAACATTAAACTTATAAAATATTTAAGTAAAATTTTCGTATCTTAATGTCTGCATTTTGCTACATACAAAATATTATACCGGTACAATTTCGAGATGTGTGATATCACCGTACCGCATGTGAAATGTCTTAAACACCTGTAGTGTAGGTTTCGAATGAAGTTAAGTCTGTAAGTATGAAATTTAATCTAAATGAATCCAGTGGTTTTGGAGATAAATCAATCTGAGAGTACGCAAGATACATACCCCCGTTATTTCAGACATTATATTTGCAAAGAATTCACAAGCCAAAAAGTAAGACATTATAAGCAATTTACCGACGAGGATGAAGACAGTCTGGCAGAGGACGGACTATCGATAGATATCGTATTACTGTGAGGAGCTGCTGTAAGTCTGTCCGTGTGAGAGTAGGTGATACGGAGAGGTCCCATGTTCACAAGGCGCATGAACTTGGCTTGTGATTTTCTGTAACATAGGAAGCTGCTGTTCAGCAGAAGAATGGCTTAAAGGGATCATAACTGATCATTAATTCTAAAAAAAGTCGTTGTATTCGGAAGGAAGTTCACAGGGTCAACTCTACTACGGCATAAAGTAAAAGTTATTGAAAAATATCGAAATGCATGTCATCAGCACAGCTGATTTTGAATCAATCTGTTGACTAATGGATCGACTCGTTTATTAACAGACTAACCTAACTGCAAGCTATAATTAACAAGGATCCTATAGCGGTATGCTCTGAACTTGTAGGAAAATTTCTAAGGCACCCGAATGAGTTTCTACTTGTTTATCGATTATCATGGTGAGGAGTCATATGATTTTTGTAGCTAGGTGAATGCCAGAATACTACATTGAAATTGTCTGTTAATAAATTATTATTTGCTTAAAATTAACACTGAAGTTCCTATGTCATTAACACTATAGACCTAAAGCCCTAACTTCAGCAGTAGAACCACCGTCATTAAATATAATCAGTTCATTTTATAGTGACTTGATAGAGAAACTACCAGTTATTCAGCGTGCCAATAAATGCATTCTGAAAGACCCGGAAGGTTTGTCACCGTCACCAGAAATGTCCGTCAATCAAAACATCTATACCACATCTTCATAATCTTTTCCAATTTTAATATTATCCTGACATCAAAACGTGTATTTGCCAAGTAATTATTTGTTTGGTTTTGTGATTAAATTTATGTAGGCTATGGACACACACATTATATATAAAAGCCTAAGTGTCGCCAATGTCATACTTCGTAATATAACAGGTTATATGCATATATGCCCAGGGGTCGAGAGTATCTCTGCCCAAAGGATCCGTCAAAGTTGCCACCTCGTGACGAAAACAAATCCATTTTCCGAAGTGTTGTGTTTGAAATAACTTCCGACTTTGAAGTGTCCGAAACAGGCGTAATTATCCATAATGTTTGTGCCTATGTGCTCACCATCTTGATACCTTCACGTGGCTATGCGAATAACGTGTCTCCGTTACGTAATGTCCTCTATTCTGTCAATCATTTTTCTCAGCCCTGACTTCACCTTGGTACACTCTCGCCCGCAGCGTTGCATGGGAATCGTCACAGTAGACATCGCAGAGTGGTGTAAGTTACGCTGACAGTCAGGTATCGACTTCCAGTTGGTGGGAGTCTCCCAGAACACATTTACGATTTCTCTCCACACTTAAATACAGTACAGGCTTCGACGTTTGTCCCAAAATAGCTTAAGCCTTTGATTGGTTGCCGACTACTTATTAATTTAATAACGTTATTTAATGTCAAGTTGATACAATTACCGTTGTTGTAAGTAATTAAATATTTAATTGTCCTAATTAAGTTGACATAATTGCGTCATATTGTGATTTAAAATTTAATTATTCGTGTTTTTTTCCCGTCTAATCACAAATATATATAAATAAAATTATACATAAGATATTAAAATATCATTTACATATTTGGTACAACTTTTTACTACATGTTTCGGTTACATTGAACCATCTTCAGGTGTAAAGTTAAAAGTTAAAATTTATAATCTTATAAACTAAAACTTAATTACTGTTGTTGTGTAACTTCTGATGATGTTTACTTCCAAATTCATTGGAGTGAGGCTATATTTTGAAGTGATAGTTGTTTAACATTGGCCTTTAACGTAAATAATTTAAATATTTTTAATTATTACTGAATTTGAAAGAACGAGTATAGAAGACAAAATGTAATAAGGTAAAAATAAATAATATCTTATGTATAATTTTATTTATATATATTTGTGATTAGACGGAAAAAAACACGAATAATTAAATGTCCTAATTAACTTAATAAAACCAGTTGATTTGGTCACAGGCCTACGTGTGCCTACTCGGTTTATTAGGCAATTAACCTGTCAAAATGGGAAATGTGGGAATTGTGGCGCGCAAGACTTCGCCGTGTGTGGGCCGATGCCCCACACGTACGATTACAGCAACACAGGGCCGCGTCTTCCCACACGAGATTGCCAAATAGCCGTCAGCCTGATGGATCAACACGCGGGTTGCCTGCCCGCCGTGGCGCATGCAAATCATAAGCACGCCCGAGAAACGAATACTGATGGCACACATTACCCACAATTTCGAAAACTGACGCATTCAAGATTCCATGTTTTGGCTCAAGACATTCTGAACCTACAAATCTTTTGTTACGAGATCGAGGAATTTATCAACGTGTGGAAAATTTAGTAGTTAACACTTTTAATACCGATCACGAAAATTCACTGTCTTATGTTAACCCCTTGACATGTACACTGCTTGAATAAGCAGCTCTGTGAATTTATATAAATTTTTGAAAATGAATGCTATCACAAAAGATTGATGTGATAATTATAATATATCATTTTCCCAGTAGGCCTAAGAAAACTGCGTATGTTTCTGTCTTGTGGCATTTTTGGGAGTAAAATATCTCTTATCAGTACGATAGGACATCTTAAATCAGTCAGAACAAACCAGCTGGATAATTTAGTTAGTATATTTGAATGGTCATGACATGTTCCTCTGGTGGAAGAGAATAAATTGAAGGTATCTTCCAATTTCAAAGTTTCTCTAAGGTTCATGCGACGTTAATTATGATTTCTTGAGCGGAAATAATTGTGAATATTTCTGTCTTCTGGATTGTTGAGCTGTGTAGTCTGGTAGACGTTTACCAACGTTTCAGAGGTCATACTGCCTCCATCATCAGGGCGATGAGTATGAAGATTTCTGTCTTCTGGGTTGTTGCGCCGTGTAGTCTTGTAGATGTTAACCAACGTTTCAGAGGTCATACTGCCTCCATCATCAGGGCGATGAAGATTTCTGTCTTCTGGGTTGTTGCGCTGTGTAGTCTGGTAGATATTAACCAACGTTTCAGAGGTCATACTGCCTCCGTCATCAGGGAGCAACAACCCAGAAGACAGAAATCTTCATACTCATCGCCCTGATGATGGAGGCAGTATGACCTCTGAAACGTTGGTAAACATCGACCATACTACACGGCGCAACTACCAAGAAGACAGAAATCTTCATACTCACCGTTGTGAGAACCTCAAATCTTACACGGAAATAATTGTGTTATTTTTCCTGTATAATGCGGAGAAATGTCTGTAGTGCTCACTACAAAGCTAGACTTAGTCTATAAGTATTTATAAATGCAGTAACAAGAAATAACGCTTAATATTTTTTTTAGCAGATTGGTCCAGTGGTAATTTGAAAAGTCCCTTCTCAGCACCTGATTTGTTTTCCTTCTCCTATTATATATCGATTCAACTACCATAGATAATCGACCTAACATTTTTACGTGCGGTGTATGAAATCTAAATAGTAAATCAGGACAATCTGTTTGATAAAATTCTCGTAGACCGTTCAGGAAATTATAAAAGATACAAACCACTCAGTCGCTCCTTCCTTTTGCTACTAATTCATATTTACCCTCTTTGTTTATGCCCGATATTTATCATTTTTGTTTTGTTTGTCTAAGCCAGCGTATTATTTTCTCATCTCCCTCCCGTTCTTTGAGACTGGTACTCGCTGCAAAATTATTATTTTTTGTAATTCAATACATAGAGGTTACTCCACTCTTTCTATCAGCGTCTGTAAATTACTTTGTGGATCTACGCACACATTTTTCTTTTTCGAAGTGACAGCAAAAGATTTGCATCATTATTCGGTCAGTATTTTCGTATTTCATTTGCCTTCCTGCTTGTTTGACGCGATCTCTTGTCGTCATGACTACGCCAGCTGGCGGCCTGTAGCCCACAGCATCCCATGTCCAGGCCAAAGCTGGCGAGGAACGGGTCGAAACCAAAACCCCGCCCATCTCAACCCTCCCTTACCCTACCACGTGATCTGATCTTTGACTGTGGCTAGCCAATAGAAAACCTTGCTAGACAGACAGGCATTAACATCCCCTATATCCCCTCTGCCATCACACTCCCTACAGTTTTCATGTTCTGGTTTGTGATGCTTTGCTTTGGCAGAGTCTGCGTAGTCCGCGTTGGTACCTCAACCCCCTCCCCCCCCTACGCCTCCTCGGTGCCATTGAAGTAAAGTAGGAAATGAGAGACCACGAGAGGAATGTGAGAGCGACGGAGACAGATGGGCTCTGTCTCCGTCGCTCCTGACACAGCCGTCGAGAAGACAATATCATAGTTGGGGTTTGTGCCAGTAACATGGGTGTAAAATCTGAAAGCATGGCGGGCTGGTAGTGTAGGGATTTGTGTGGATCGACACGAGGAGAGCGGAGAGAGACAGAGCTCTTGATGTTTTGGTCGCTGACGCCTGAGTGTGGGATTATACGACGTACGGGAAGGGCCGCGATAAGCCCGTGTGTCAACCGGAGTCCTCAGCAAGCCCACATGACGTGGGGTTGGAGTAGAAAGCCAGAAGGGTGGTAGCGGAGGAGGGTTTTTGTTGTTATCTGGTTGCCTAGGTTCCCCCATCCCATTTCTTCGTTGTAACCACCACCACCACCACCTCCTCCCTCCCTGCTGTACATACCCCTCCTTCGTAAAATACCCCATACCCTGACTCTCACCCACTGCACACCACTAACCCTTGGCAACAAAGTGCCGTACCAGAATGTCACCAACCGCGAAGTAGTCGTGAGCCCCTACAACGATGATTATCGTCTGGCGAATTGTTTGTTTTGAGGTAGAACAAGAGGTTCATTGCAGTTGAATGCCGACAGATCAGCTGACAGTCAATCAGCACTCGTTTCGACATCTATTTTCGATTATTCCAGTGTGTACGCATTGCCAGAAAGTAAATTCTCAAAATTCGTGCCCATGGTCGTCCAGATTTGCCATCGCGTCATTTTGGTTTCCAGAATTTTCTAATCGAAGTATTCTGTTGTTATCAGATAATCAGAACGGATTTCTAATCACGATATTTTGCATCAAACGAGACTCCGAAGTGAGGAAGTGCCCTGGAAGTGCCTCGGAACCAGAGAGACTATTGGAGAGTGTCCTCAAGTGTGGTGATAGAACTTTGAGAAGGACCTCAGAATGTCGGACAGAGTTCGTGCTTTATTTGTGTGAAACACCAAGGACAAAGTTGAGTCCTATAGTTCTGTTGTGTTTCGTTTACCTTGTGACTTGTCCAAAAGTATCTTCGAAACTGAAATGCAGAACCTTCAGTGACGTTGAGGCTTTGTGGTGCAGCAGCGAGCATGCTGTTGCATTGTTGGATAGCAACAATGCAGCTGTGTTTGTAGGCCTTGAAGGATTTTTGTTGGTGGTACAGTTTGAAGCCGCCATCCTGGATCCATCAAATTTCAGTCTCTTCTCATTCCGGCCTCCCGCCATGGACCTCACCACCGCTTACCGCTACAACCAGAACATGATGGAATATTATACGTGTAAGAGTAAGTCTTAATCATAGAGAGAGGTTGGGTGCTTCGAGTTATCCCAAACGCAAGTCACGTCAGATGTGAATTTTACGTTCCTAGATCGTGCTCAGGTAAGACTGACAAAACCTTCATCTTGAGAATCTACATGATTCTCACCTTTCACCGGATATTATTATGTTGATTAATCGGGGGTAATGAAATTTTCGGCGCATAAACAATGTATAAGAAACAGTGACATTTATTCAAATATTTTGTTCAGAAAACCTCAAAGGAAATCAAAATTTATGATTCGTATTTGAGACGTTAAAATTAAAATAAATTTAATATATTCAAGTGACTTAAGGTAGGGTCTAATGGTGAGATTTTATGATTACGGTGATGACATTTTTTTGTTTTAACTGAGAAATAAAGTTTTTGTTTTTAAAAATGCTTAATCAGATGGCTACGAAGATTTTTAAGGAGACTGTCGGTTAATTACTCCGTCTGTTAGTTTGTCAGTAAGTTTGGTGATAATATTGTGCCGGTATTTGGGGACCGCGCATGTACTTAGAACTCTCCGTTTGCTTAGTGTTGCCGTGTGAAGTAGGCTATAAGTCTTCCGGTGGTCTCGTCTCCTGTCGGAAGAGTCTTTTGGAATTCCTACGGCAGAGAGAGCCAAGGTCAGGTTTAACAAAAGCGAAACGAATAGGAAAGTGTCAGAGGTTTTGCTGTCAACTTTTAAAGTCATAAGTAACAGCGTTTTAAACTTTGATGCCTGAGCCTATAGAATTTTCACAGTGCCTGTATGAATTATGAAGTAAATGACAGATATTTAACCTATCGCGTAATAAGTTAGGCCTAAAAATTTTTAGTTTAATTTGAGATATTTATTTAGTTTTTCGTTCTGTTTCTGTAAGTAAATTACCAGATGTTTGAGATGTAATGGATGCCATGTTTTAATTCCACACGAAGCAAGAAATATTAAATTAGTGACATATATATATATATATATCACATATACATAAAATTTCCCTGCATTAATTGTGTTTCGATATTAATTGGTAATCTTACGTCGACAACATTATGTTATATGGGTAGGCCTGAATTAAATCTGAATAAATTATCTCCATAAAATGTGAGTAATAAGATTTATATAACCTGTTTACCATTACACAAGATTACGAAAAATTCTGGATTCCATGAAATGCCGAGAAATAGTTAACTAGCTAAACGACTATCAGCTTCAGAATAAATTATATTTGTGAAGCATTTCATCATAAAACTCCCATAAACGCTAATTCATCTTTTGTTTTTTTTTATCAAAATAATAAATTAATAAGAAGACCATGTTTAGGGATATAAGCGGATTTATGGTTTGGTCCCCTTCTCCTTATAGGTATGTTAAATAGCATGAAATGCTTTCCTAATTTGGTTTAAAAGAAACATTTTATGACGATGTCGCAAAGGTTCGTGTTATAGACGTAATAAACTTTTAATAATATATCTGAATGTAATTTTCGTTAATGAAATTCCCAGTTACACACGAATGCAGGATAAAATTTTCCAGCGGACTAGAAATCTGAGTAATCTGCATTCCAGTTTTGTTAAAATTTGTCTATTTTGAGTGCCGTGTAACTCACAGGCGATAATAGCCTATCGCGTTTCAAAATAAAAAATCCAGATGGTAGCATGCGGTTAATACGTACTAATAAACACTTATTTCATACAAATTTCCTGTTTCAAGTAATCCACGTGTTACCGACTGAAAGCTATTACTTTAAAGTTACTTGCATTGTTTTCGGTATTATCTTAAATATAGAAACTGAGAAGGACATCGAATTAAGTGACCCCGATATGCTGCTAATGCAGAACTTGCATGAGAAATCATAAAACCACAATTTTCCATTCTCCAGTCTGACATTTCAAAACTTGTCCTCTGGAATTCCAATTACGACGTTCAGTTTAGGAGTCCATAGGTCTAGGCAACGCTCTGTTGCTTTAAGGTTATTGTATGAAGACGCCTACCTTAATATACAGGACTGTCAAATGTTTTAGTATTGTTTAAAATGTAAACTGTTACACTTTAAAATATGTCTGATGCAGTCTGCGCCGTAACTATGGAAATTATGAAGACAGTGTCCAGTGGCTAGTGAGTCAAATTATCGTGTTCCAGATTCACTGCACCAATTAAAACATTAGTCGTTTAATAACAATATAATGAGTTGTATGCCGGTATAAATAATTATGCCTATAAAAAGAAAGAGTACATTGACTGGTTACATATTTCAGGATGGATGTTTTAAAAAGTAAAACTTAATATTTGCTTAATATTGGCAATAAATAAAGTTTTTAAGGATTCATTGCACCCTTGGGTTTAAATGTTTATAATTTAATTAATATCTTTATTTTAAACTAAAGATGTTGGGACAGCACACCTGCGTTAAAATTATAAAAGGTTTTTTTATTGAAATTTGAAATGATAAACTTAATTCCCCACTCCCTTCCACACAGAGACTTGTCATTTTTAAAATAAAAATAAAATTAATTGATTGGAATAGATCAATAGTTTCTTGCTGGATGCCTGTCTGCTTGTTAATAAATGTAATATTATATTGCAGTCATTCCAGCCTGAAATAAGAAATTATACCCGTTCTTAGCCCATTTCATAACACTAGCAACAAAATTACAATTTTTTAGTGTTTTCTGTATGGTAAAGTCAGAATCACGTGATCCCATCAAATTTACTACGGAGATGGGGCGGAATATATAATGTATTAAACGAGGTTTTGTAAACCCACACGTGTCTCTCAAATTTCGAAATTTTTTAAAATTCTAAATACATTAGGATACTTGGCTTCTAGAACCATTGTAACCACTAAATCACTCTATTGTTCTTGTGGTTTGCACGCTAGCTTCTAATTTCGAAGACCTCGTGTTCGATCGGAACCATAATTACTTACAAGCGTAAAGAAATAGGCATCCAAATGAGATGATTTCTTCTTTGTAACTGTACTTGTGGGCAGTTTGTTTCAGCCAGACTTTTTATTCATCAACAAACTTTAGTTTTTATAGATAAGAATTTATTCCACATATCTGTGGCAATGCATAATATGATACCTGTAGTCTTATTAGATATTAAATAATTGTTTAAATAGTATATATCAAATTTATTTAAAATAATTTATACAAGATTTTGTGGAGGGCATGAAAACTATTTCAACTCTACACTGGAGAATACATTTCATTTATTTTTGTTATCTTCAGCGCGTGTTGAATAGATTTCCATTAAATTCGATGACACTTTTCTTTTATTTACATGTGTATCCACTTTTCTGTCCTATTCCGTCGCAGATTTTACGCTCGGGGTTTATTTATATTGGCCTGTACGCCCTCGTCTTCTCGAGTGCGTTCCTATATTCAAACACAGCATGAAAACGTTCTCCCTCCCTTGTTCGGGAGATCTCCGCTTGGTAACTCCGAGATAGCGACTTAAAGGGATGGGACTGAAAAAGGGAGTCTTTTCATCCGACCAGACTATGTTATGCCCGGTTTGCTAGCTTTCTTCTCGCAGCGAGAGGAGAGAGGCTCTCGCGCCTTGCCGTAGATTCTTTAACACAATTACCGACAGTAGACTACCCTGTCGACAGACTGACTGGATGGGCCTCGGCTGAACGCTGAGAGCAGGCAGGTTGCACACAAGAAGTTTGAGATAGGCGTTTTTGCAGAGTGGTAGGAAGGTTGAGGAGCTGCTTCCTGCTTCTCGATTCTCTGCAGTTCATCCCACAGTTTTCCAAAATATCCGTCCAAGTTTTGGAAACACGTCACCAACTGCCGCGGTTCGTCATCTGCGCGTCTGACCATTGCTGTTGGTACTGTCAGCCCCGCCATCTTGTAATTCCACACTGATAGTGCTTGTCGGATAGATTATCTCAATTGAGTGAATTTTAAACACATTAATTTATTTTAATTTCGTTAATTTTCATGTTTATTATTGTTTAATTAAATTAGTATAGGGAACTAAGATATGACAGGGGCATTAATGGCTTCACAACTTGGAATAATATTACTTATTATAATCTTATTGGAAGTGAGCAAATGTGATTATTTTCTGAAACTCACAAACATCGAGGGATGAAATATATCTTGAAGTGTTTGTCTTTCCTTTGGCTGACCAAAATATCTTTGTCCCAATTCACGTTTTGTTACTCTATATGGTAATTTGGCAGCCAAAGCTTTTAACCTTTTGAAGCAAGGATTTCTGTAAGGAGAAACATCGTTTTGTTGAAACATTCCCAGGCAATGGCAGCTCGTTGTAATAAGGATAGAAACAGAATGAAGAATTATGGTGGTAAACAGTAAAATTTACATTTTCTGATAAATGCATATTGAGAAGGTGCTTTCTTAATTTACGTAATTTGGTGACCTCCGCAGGAAATGGGTAATTTTGACTCATTTAGACCGAAAGGGCTCCATGAGAAGCATGCTATAGCAACTTGGAAATTTGAGACCGCCAGAATTTTCTTGAAGACAAATGAAAACCAAGAAATCCTGTGCCAAGATGGACGAACGAAGGACCTTCCGATGCACACTGACCACTAGCGAGCAGTCATACAATTAAAATAATGCAGGGGCCAACTGAGTTTCATCTAACGTGTGTGTGCCGTAGGCTTTATTATTAATTTCAATAAAAACATTTTTAGACATATACAATAATTTCTATTGCTCACTGGAACGTATAGGTTTAAGTACTTTTGAAACATTAAATTTACCAAAATAATATCTAAAAATTTAGTTTTTACCAAACGATATCCTAGTTCAGAATGAGCTACAGTTTTAACGAAGGACTTCGGACAACCCGAACGTCGTTTGTCACAGCCGACGAGCATCCACTGTCACGACGGTCCTTAAACCCTCATATTATGTCAGCGAAAGCTATATTTGAGTTGGGCATGTAGCACGAATGGAAACATATCCAGGATTGTGTTTGTGATACTGGAAATCCATCACTGTAATAACTGTGACATATAATAGAATTTCTTTTGTAGTGGGCTTTACTTTTAAAGGTTTTCTAATTGTGGGTTGTATTACAGTTTCATAATTATCCTCTCATTTCTTTGGTTCCAAACAAAGTTTTTCCAGCCCCCACAAAGTGTGCGGTGGGTCACCATAGTGACAGAGCCGCTGCAGCTAAGGGTAGATCTAACCCTGATGCTGCAAACAGTTGCGGGGGGGGGGGGGGATCTTTTTTTTTCCGAAAAGAAAACCAGACAAGGCAGATCTAATTTAGTGGAACAGAAATGGACGCATCAGCTAGGAGAGAGGGAGTTCTGATCGCAAAGACGAATAAGAACTGCTATTTCGTGCAACAGTGACATTACAGGTCAGTTTTTGAGACCGTCAGAAAAATAATTTTTGTTAAAATGTACATATCAGTTCACTTTACAGAAGTATCAGCAGACAAGTTATGCACAAGATTAAATATATATTGTAATTATTTATAAATTTGAAGTCTGGTCGATGTTTACCAACGTTTCAGAGGTCATACTGCCTCCATCATCAGGGCGATGAGTATGAAGATTTCTGTCTTCTGGGTTGTTGCACTGTGTGGTCTGGTCGATGTTAACCAACGTTTCAGAGGTCATACTGCCTCCGTCATCAGAGTATGAAGATTTCCGTCTTCTGGGTTGTTGCGCTGTGTAGTCTGGTCGATGTTAACCAACGTTTCAGAGGTCATACTGCCTCCGTCATCAGAGTATGAAGATTTCCGTCTTCTGGGTTGTTGCGCTGTGTAGTCTGGTCGATGTTAACCAACGTTTCAGAGGTCATACTGCCTCCATCATCAGGGCGATGAGTATGAAGATTTCTGTCTTCTGGGTTGTTGCACTGTGTAGTCTGGTCGATGTTAACCAACGTTTCAGAGGTCATACTGCCTCCGTCATCAGAGTATGAAGATTTCCGTCTTCTGGGTTGTTGCGCTGTGTAGTCTGGTCGATGTTAACCAACGTTTCAGAGGTCATACTGCCTCCGTCATCAGAGTATGAAGATTTCCGTCTTCTGGGTTGTTGCGCTGTGTAGTCTGGTCGATGTTAACCAACGTTTCAGAGGTCATACTGCCCTGTCATCAGAGTATGAAGATTTCTGTCTTCTGGGTTGTTGCGCTGTGTAGTCTGGTCGATGTTAACCAACGTTTCAGAGGTCATACTGCCTCTGTCATCAGGGCGATGAGTATGAAGATTTCTGTCTTCTGGGTTGTTGCGCTGTGAGAACCTCAAGTCTTACATTTATAAATTTATTGAGTTGAATTTTTTATATAGAGGACAATGTCCGTCTAACACAGTGATCCGCAACCTCTTTACAACGACCACCCTGATCTGTCAAAGGCACGTGACAGCACAATATATTTCGCCTCAGAAAAAGGAGTTCAAAGCTATACATGGCCATAAATATGTATCAGCAACTATAAGAATGCAGACATTTGAGAACAAAACGTAACACATATTGGATAAAACTATCTATGATGAATGATAAGAATGGACATTTTATATCCGTAACGTGTGATCATGTAATTTCTTATAAAAATTTGAAACACATCTGACACGCATCAGAAAACCTTTCATGGCACATCGGGTCTAACACCTCGTTTTTTCAGTCCACAACCTAATATAACTATCTCTGATGGAACTATTCCCTTGCTTGTGACCAGAAACCCACCCTCCACCCACCCCTTTCCTTCCAGATTCTGCCTTATAACGTACCAATTTATATAAATATTAATTAATCAGGTTTACGTGCCTCACGTTTTTTTAGAACAGTTAATTTCTTCAATGACCTGAGTCTCGTATCGAGTCAGAGGTGAAGCCCCCAACTAAGGACAGATGTTTTTCGTGCTGCCTGATCGGGTCTCCTCGTCGGTAGCGATAGTTAAATACAGAATTTTGGGGTCTGGGGATAATCACTCTCAGAGTGAAACCTAAATGATCACAGGGAATCTTAACATCTAACCATCAAAATTGTAATACTGTTTTATTTCCCGAATAAGAAAGATAAATAATTGTCGACTGTGGTCTCCTTTTGGCCCGTCGAGCATTCCTGTAGGTGGTTACCAAAATATCGAAGAACGTAACGCCTCAATCATCAGTGTTTAAACCTTAGTCTATCTCAAAAGTGGATGCGATATATTCAAGGAATGGCTCCCTTGGAACCTTCAACCTTGAAGACGAACGGGGTATGTTCCTCCGAAACCGCCTATAAGAATATGTTAGAATCGCAGTCTCAGAGATAATAATTGTTTTAGTACGTAATAGAGTAATGAATTTTGTTGTTTGCCGTACGATATGCCACTGTTGCACTGAGGGAGCGGAGCTGTGGTGTCTCTACAAGAGGAGGTACACCGTTACTGGATGGTTGCTTATTGGTATTCTGAGGATTCGCTCATGGAGACGAGCTAGAATAATCTGCAGAACAGTGAGTAGAGACTTTCTAAAGCGACAGAGAAGGAAGTTATTGGCAAAATGAGCAGAATAAGACGTGGACTCCATGGTTTATAGCCAGAATTTCTCAGAATATCAAGTCGACAGTAGTTCCTTTCATCTCTGTCCTGTTTCGATGTTACACTACTTTAAATACGTAATTGACAGATATTTTTCGGTATGTCTATGGAGGTCAATCACTATTTTCATGACGCTAAAACATGCGTTCGTACTGATTTCTTGACAGCGTATTCTGCCTAAGAAACAGGGGCATTGCGTGATGGAAACTTCGTCGGACAGCGGCCAATAGGATACGAATATTTTCTTAATATCTGCCCGATATGAGTTCGTATTTATGCTTAAGGCACAGTGAACGGATTGTAGCTAATTAATGTATTGAAGCTGAAACTCGTACAAATAGCGTTTAATGATTCAGTCCGTACCGCAAAGAAAACACAGCGCTTTACCATTATAAAGACCAAATGTTTGATGCTATTTAGGGAAGTAATCTGTGTTTACACTCAGAATCTTACTGATTCTTAAAGCAGATGGAGCATAATAATTACCATTCAGCTTTAAACAAGGGAATTAGCCATAACAGCAGCTAATTTTTAAGCTGCTGTTATGAACCCCGAAATAACATTACCATTACGACAAAATGCCACAAAGAGAGAACTGAGTGTTGCTCCCTTGGCAATCACCGTTGATAGCCTAAATGTATCGTTTTTCATATTAACTCCAGTTTTCTATATCCATAGACTATTTTCTTACAAGCCTATAAAGATTAACAAGTCTACTGTTCACATATTAACATCTTGATCTCCTAAATAATATCTTTCCATAATATTTTCGAATCGAAATGCTAAGCTAATTTATTGTTCCTCAATGCGTTATAGGTTACATACAGGTTGCCCAAAAAAAGGTTGTATACACACATTCGGTGAATGAAATAAAATACATTTTAATATACTAAACTATTACATATGTAACATTGACACTTACCGAATTAGCGAATTTAGTGTAGATGTTCGTAATGGACACCGTTAGCTTCTCCTCATACACACAACACACGGAGATCGACAACAAGGTTAATATTTGTGTTGAAATTTGAATAGATATTTTTGGGACATGCTGTACATTACTCCAAAAACTCGATTATTCATTATCTGGCAAAAATTAAAATCCATCCAAGTGCTATCTTTTCATCTAGTATTTGAGGTTTTAACGGCGGTGAGTCTGAAGACATCCATTTTTTGATCTCTTTCCATAAAACTTTCCCGAATCTTTTTAGCCTGCCTTGTCTTAAGTAAAGAAAGCAAGCTTTGTAAGTTCTACCAATTTCCTGTTTACCCCTTACTTGGTAAACTCCCCGCCTATAGTATAGGCCTACTTCTCAATATTCGTAGCATCAATTTTAATATTATCCTACCATTTACACATTAATCTCCAAATTTTTACCTGTTCTATGAAGGTTTGAACCTAATTTTTATGTGCGTGTTATGTTTTTAATGAAAAATACACGTAGCCCTATCTCTTATGTGATATATATTAATATCCCTATTATCCATTAATGTTATCCTGTCACTGCACAGTTTATTTCGTGTCCCACGTGGTTGTCGTCCCGAGGAGCCCGGAATTGAGAGTCTGCGTGTGTTTTTGTTCACCCAGTGCTTGAACTTCTCAGTCACTTCGTGCACTCGAAATAAGAACCTCCAAGTTTCTGGGGGCGTCTTATTGTAAGTGACAGGATCGTGTGGTCACCAGGAAGCTTCTCTTGAGGGGGTTATAGTGTCGCGGGGGGTGGAGAATAGGGAGGGAGGATGACGCTGCCTCCCCTACCGGGCAACAAACCCTCCCTAGCAGTCTTCACGCTTTCGGAGAAGACGGAAGAGCTATGTACCATTGTCATCCGCGTGTGATTAACACGAACGCGCTAAGAAGTCGCTTTCGGGCTACTGTATTCGGCGTGTACCTCGTTTCAATGTGCTCGAGTGTCCTGTTCGGTTGTTATTCAAACCAGATTGTGATAGGAGACTTTGACGTGAAAATAACACAGATTTATCAAGATTTCAAAAATTAAGTGTTGTACTCGAGAGCAAGTTCTTCGTTTATTAGTCGGTTTTGTTTATATTTTATCGATGACTTGCACTTTTAATCAATGGAATTAGCTTAATAATGTTATATTTAAGACTTAATTTAATACGTGCATAATATAAATGAGTCTTAACTTAAAACTTTTGAAATATAAATTATAAGAACTGATTAGTCCTATACGTTTTCTCCTAAATTAATTAAGAGTTTCAAATACCAGTGAATTTTTATTTCAACATTTAATTTAAAAACTGATGACACGTACGCCCATAAGAATCTGAAAATATTTATTTCAAGTCATTCGAACTTTCAAACAATGAAGAACTTAGAGTTGACTCACGGACGAGTATAGACTTAATCGTGGAGTAGATATAAGTAGTTTTATATACCGAAAATTAATAACTTGAATATCTGGTTCTAATTTAAATAGGATGCCAACATTAAAATATTTATTTCAGTCAATATGCAGGTGTTTGTTAATAAATACTATAGTAGTTTTGCCTTGAAATGAGTTGGCTAATCATTTAGAATAGCATTTTGCTTTCTTCCGCGTTTTTTAATATAAGCATTACAAGTGTCTGAGTTTCAGTAGCCAATATTGTAAGTGAAAGAACATAAGAGTTGGCTGAGAACATAGAGATCTTAAATACATGGATTCAATTCAACATCGAGATTCCTCAGTCGCCCAAGCGAGTTGTTACTTCGGTTATGTGATTGCAGTGCATCGAACTCTACTCAAATTAGGTGAATACCTGCTTAATTTAAGTAAAAATAATGTCAAATACTTGCTCAGTTTTGATTTATTCTTTTTAAATATATGTTCATGTACTTGTATATCTTAACAAAAGCCTGCTGAAGTAAGGTGAATATCTATCATATAATTTGCAAAGTTAAGTGAATGCCTCAAATATCTGCTTAAGTTTGACAAAATCCACTCAAAGATCTGCTCAAGTATTTGAGAGATAGTCATCTGACTATCTCTCAAATACTTGAGCGATTTAGGTGAATATCTTACAAACACTTCCGTGATTTGAGTAAGTACATTTTAAATTACGCGTTAATAAAGATGCAACTTACTTATATACTTACTTAAGTTACGTGAATGTCTCTTAAATACCAGCGGGTGATGGTAAAATATGTAAAGTTTTCACTGTGCCACAACATGCAGAAATATAGAGGTGAGTAGTTATTTCTATATATTTCGGAAATGGATACATTTAATTAGAAAACACTTTAAATTAGTAAAATTTCCTCTAAAACATTAATACCTTAATAGGTCTCTTATTAATGACGTAGTATGTTTCTTACCGATTAGCTGGAAAGTAAATCGAGTAGCGATAAATTGTACGATACTATGTCAAAAGATTGGAACATATGTTTATCGACACTACGTGTTCGATTAAAAGCAAACGTCGATAGATAATCGTATGAAAATTTCTGTTGTGCTTTGGTTCCTGTATTTTAAGGAAGAGAGACGAACTATTACCTAGATCTTTGATCGATGTTACCTACGTCAATGTTGATACGTATTTCTCTATCTCTCTCTTACCCTATTAATCATAGTTACCCGAATTTCCGTAAGCCCACCACATTTATATCTTATATAGAAGTCAGTTATATATTAAATTAATTATTCGGTTTTGTCCGTCTAATCACAATTATGTTTAAAATTTACAAATAAGATAATTAAAATATAATTTTATGTTCCACATCGAATAATCGATTTACATTTGGAACATTCGATTATTCGATGTGGAACATAAAATGATATTTTAATTATCTTATTTGTAAATTTTAAATATAATTGTGATTAGACGGACAAAACCGAATAATTAATTTTTATATTTGATTCACAATATGACGCAATTATACTATCTTGTCAGTTATATATTTTATTTATACTATAATTGAAAACCTTTCACCGTGTAAAAAAGTGTACATGTTTAAAGCCAAATTTTTATTTTTACTGATAGCTAATTTTTATGTAGATCTAAATAGACCTCAGAAGGGCGCTTCTCGTACACTGGTCACTGGTAGACGACAACTCACCCTCGTCTGTCAGTCGGTAGGAGTAAAAACTAAATTTAGTCGAGTCCCTTGTCCGCGCAGTCTCTGGTACTCTATATCGTGAGGTCGATTCCCATTGGGGGCAATGTGTTTGTGTGGTATGAAATTATAAGCATTAAGAGGGACGGACATCTCATCTGAAGAGTCCGTCTGCCTTTATGAGTGTGAATTATAAAACTGGGAAACCTGTATGGTCAGCAGGCCTACCGCTGAGCCAAGAACACGTAAAATTTGCTGCTTAGACTAACTAATCTACAACATTGCTCAGTCTTTCTTAACCTGTACTAACCTTTAGCAATAGACAGTTCACAGAAATACGGTATATTTTTCTAATTTACATTTTCTTATCAATCTCCTCATCCAATTCGATTACGGGTATGGAAATTTATTTCATTTTCGATACCGGTATTATTATCAGCGATTAATATCGAATCCAGAATTCATCGATACTAATCACGAAATGTTCCGATGTCTCGCATAACGGGCTGTGTCCAAAACGATATAATTCCGGTACAAACACGTCCGTATAATGACAAACCTTGGCCTCGTAACTGGAGTAGAGCAAAAACCCAGAACGTCATTTTAGTTAAATATTAGCTGCCAGTGTCTCATACAATAGCCCAACATAACACCAGAGTACAGTTGCAGAAAATCAATGGCGGTCAGTCACTTCTAGACAGGAAAACATTCAATTCTGTCCAAAAGTGAGACTTCCGTGGATATTTAATAGCCTGTATCTCAGTCGTTGTGCTGTGTCCATCTTAATAATTTAAGGATAATGAAAGAAACCATCTGCATGGGCAGTTATGAAGAGGGAGATTGTTGGATCCATAACCCTGTCCCCTGCCGATAAATAAGTTATTGTTTATAGCCGTCCTGGGGCCAAATGTTCGCCCTATTTGTAGATGATCTGTTTTTCTTTGTGTTAATGGACCACATGATGATTTCACTCCTCGTGCTGTCTGATGATTATCATGCGTGGAGTTATGACAGTGGCAGTAAGTAGGGTGGTGATCAGAGGAGCGTGGCCGAATTATTGCAACACATTTCACCGCTTAGTGGTGTTGCCAAGAGCCGCTTGGCGATACAAGTTGCCAGACTGGCAAATTATTCCTCGCTTTCTGCAATGGTCTGAGGAGAGGCGGCATGAAGTGAAGGACCTCCCATTGGAGATATTAGTATTTTTGAAGCAAGGCGAGAGTAAAATGAATAATGCTTCAGATTCGTTCAGAAGCTTTGAGAATGAAATCTTAATATTATGCGTTTATTTCATCAACTTTATACAAATAACTAACCAACTAGATGGCTTACGGAACCCAAAGGTTCATCACCGAATTAACCAAAGCCCTCCACCGGACCCAGTCTCCTTCAACTCCTATCTCCCATAGATCCCGCCTGACATTTATCCTCCCATCTACGTCTAGGTCTCCCCAGCGGTCTCTTCCCCTCAGGCTTCCCAAATAGTGGACCCAACCAACCAGATGGCTTATGAAACCCGAAGGTTCATCACCGAACTAACCAAAGCCCTCCACCGGACCCTGTCCTGGGCCAACAAAATCCAGTCTCCTTCAACTCCTATCTTCCATAGATCCCGCCTGAGATTATCCTCCCATCTACGTCTAGGTCTCCCCAGCGGTCTCTTCCCCTCAGGCTTCCCAAATAGTGGACCCAACCAACCAGATGGCTTATGAAACCCGAAGGTTCATCACCGAATTAACCAAAGCCCTCCACCGGACCAACAAAATCCAGTCTCCTTCAACTCCTATCTCCCATAGATCACGCCTGAGATTATCCTCCCATCTACGTCTAGGTCTCCCCAGCGGTCTCTTCCCCTCAGGCTTCCCAAATAGTGGACCCAACCAACCAGATGGCTTATGAAACCCGAAGGTTCATCACCGAATTAACCAAAGCCCTCCACCGGACCAACAAAATCCAGTCTCCTTCAACTCCTATCTCCCATAGATCCCGCCTGAGATTATCCTCCCATCTACGTCTAGGTCTCCCCAGCGGTCTCTTCCCCTCAGGCTTCCCAAATAGTGGACTCAACCAACCAGATGGCTTATGAAACCCGAAGGTTCATCACCGAACTGACCAAAGCCCTCCACCGGACCCTGTCCTGGGCCAACAAAATCCAGTCTCCTTCAACTCCTATCTCCCATAGATCTCGCCTGACATTATCCTCCATCTACATCTAGGTCTCCCCAGCGGTCTCTTCCCCTCAGGCTTCCCAAATAGTGGACCCAACCAACCAGATGGCTTATGAAACCCGAAGGTTCATCACCGAATTAACCAAAGCCCTCCACCGGACCAACAAAATCCAGTCTCCTTCAACTCCTATCTTCCATAGATCCCGCCTGAGATTATCCTCCCATCTACGTCTAGGTCTCCCCAGCGGTCTCTTCCCCTCAGGCTTCCCAAATAGTGGACCCAACCAACCAGATGGCTTATGAAACCCGAAGGTTCATCACCGAACTAACCAAAGTCCTCCACCAGACCCAGTCTCCTTCAACTCCTATCTCCCATAGATCCCGCCTGACATTATCCTCCCATCTACGTCTAGGTCTCCCCAGCGGTCTCTTCCCCTCAGGCTTCCCAACCAGTACCCAGTGAATAACTCTTTTAAAATGTGTTCAGTATGCAGTTATGATTAAATCATACAATGAATCTAATTATATTTATATATTTTGTAACACTCGCTGATAAAGAAAGATGGATTGTTTAAGCCACTCTTGCAAGGACGTGACTGGTGGTCGTGCGGGCGCAGATAAAACGCAGGAGCACAGCTTCTGCGTGGATATTAATGAGGGGACAAATTGTGTTAAAGAGCGGTCGGGGGTGGATTCAGTTGAAATCCGATTAGTGACATCTAGCTGCCCCGAGCCATGTGTTGTTTTGGTAGGGGCCTCGTTTCCTGGTGGCGTGATCTCTCCGCCACGTAATTTATGCCTGTCGCTAATTCTTATCAATGACTATAAATTTATATAACTCTTGAAACTGGGTCATGTTGCTTATGTTTCAGTATCTTCCAAAAGCATTTCGGGGTCTCATTCACGGAGAAATTGTGTCATCGTTAACTCTAACGCCACTGCAAACTTTACAGTCATTTATCTCTTCACGATATTCCGTGTCGTTTTTTAAACCAATGGTTTGTGTTATCAGTAACGTGTGGAATTGTTCCAAACCTCAGCCACTGTAACCCAGTTCTGATTTTCAGAACCTGTTTTCCTGTGATTAGGATTAAAGTATATTGTATTAATCTGTTTCTCGGTCTAGTGTCTTCCCATGAGTTGTGAAAATTTCTTGGTTCCAAATCTGTGTTAGGGCCTGTATATTCTGCCAAACCCAGTGTTCTCTTTGTAGAATATAGGGTGATATATAAGTTTAAAAATAATCAGTACTAAGAACTAGCTGGTTTGGAAATAAATCCGATTATTACGGACGTGCATGTATCCATATTACGACACTTCTTAGTACCCGGGATATTCTGGGTTTAAATATCGGACGGCTCTCCCGACCGTGGGTTTTGTGATTTTACTCAGTTACTTAAGTTACGCCTTTTACCACCAATGCCTTTCACGTCCTTCGTAAATCGCCATCTAAAACCCATTGTGTACCCAAAATTGTATTTTGTATAACGTGTGAGTTTGAGAAGACGTCGTTGAATAAACAAAGACTGAAAATCCGCTAAATTTGTAACTTTAGGAAAAAAATTCGTAGAATAAATCCTGTTTGAAACAACATTGAGTTTTCCTCCGGGGGCTTCTCCGTGGCATCCCAACAATTACTCCATTGACACACAGAAGAAGGCAATGGCAAACCACTTCTGGATCATCTGCCAAGAACGTATATGAACAGGTCCCAGTCCGAGAAAAGGATGGAAGGATCCTGTTCATTTGGACCTGTCGTCAGACAGAACACTAAATAAATAAAATAAATAAATAAATAATTTGTCTGTACTTGAAATTATACAAGCATAATTTTCGTAAGACTTCATCATATGAAAAATATATGTGAATCTTACGAACTATTTATGTAATAATCGTGGTTGTCAATAAATATTTAATGATGTTTAATTATAGCTAAACGTAATACTAAATGTGATAAAAATTAATTTCTAATCTCGTCTAAGGCCAAAACTAGCAATACCGTCGACAGTCCAGGATCCCAAGCGCGTACGCACGCAAAACTTTGACTATTAATGTAGACCGGGGAAGCTGAGAAGTTGTCGCCGTCCACCGTCGCGTTCTTCCCCGCCACAGCGCGTCGGTACCTCGCCCGTTCCAGGCCGACGGCAACTCGAATTCTCTCGACTCCAATGCACTCGTTCTGTTACGTGTACAATTTTTAGAATTAACTAACACACGTTTTAAGACATGTTTAAGACTGTTATTATCAGTGGCTCGACAGACCTTGAGGGACCCTGGCCTCTTCAAATACGCGATGTTTCTTAATCTCCGTTCAGACCCTTGGCAGGTCTCCTTGGACTAATGATCAGCCCGTCGCAAACATTTTTAAGATATCCACCATATCTAGTCCATACGGATGTTACGATATGTAAAATAATGCGGTTTACTATCATTATATGACGTAATTTAACATCAATAGTTATCAATTTAGGTCCACAAATATACATCCATATGCATTTATCCTAGAGCAGTGATTTTGCTAAAATATTTAAATATTTTAACACTGATTATTGCTTTATTGACCGATTTATATACTGAATTTGTATCACAAAGAATATTCTCCCCGTATAAATATAAATAATATCAGAAGCTTTATGAATCGTGTGCATTGTTTCGTAACGTTATATACGTAATAGGATTTCAATGGAGATACGATTTTTATCACGTGGACTGCCAGAAGAATGTACCACTAGCAAAATTTATTATATGAAATATATATATATATATAGGCTGTAAAAATCTTATATAATTATGAGAAACTACTTAAACGTTTTTAACTTAATTATTTTCTTGTCCACATGAGTCAAAGTTCATCTTCATCTTAATGTCGGTACAACGCGGTCGGTATCAGAAATATTTATCTATTAAAATTTGTAGCAGTTCATGTCCAGAAGTATTTATAATTTTGTGACGTCATAGGTTAACAAATTAGGGTTACAGAGCAGAACGCTGCTACTTGGTTTTGAAATTCGAATCATCTGTAAATATAAATAATGTGATGTTGTAACCCATCTTGTGCGTATTGAATTTAATCTAAACGGGCAAGATAACTCAATGCTGTTTTAGTGGACTGGTTGTCTTATTATGGATAGGCCTATTACGAAATACGTAGAATTTTCTCCCAAGGTATTTTCGCTGGATTTATACTTTACAATTTTCGAAGCGATTGTATCAGAGGTCGTTGTCTGATAATGACAATTTTTGTCATTTCTGTATTATTGTTTTTGTATTACTAAAAAAAATATTTTGCTAGCGAAACTTTTAATTATGTCTTTAACATGTTTCTTACATTTATTTTATAATCGACATTTTATGTTCATTCTTTAAAATGAAGAGTTTTTGTCTTTAAAGATGGCTGCCTTTTGAGATGTAGCGCCGTATGGTCTGATAGATGTTTACCGACGTTTCAGAGGCGAAAAAAAATCAAAGAACTGAAAACAACATACGACTTATCTGCTAGCATCATAGTTTGAACGCTTTGCCAAATTTTGATAATGTGATTTAATCGAGGTGAAGCACGTGTAGAGGAAATCAGAAAAGTAGGCCTAAAAATGAGAATAGCATCAGAATAGGTTTACGTAAATAAACAAAATGTACAGCTGGATCGTTATAGGGTCGAACGTGAGGTTTTCTCAATACGATGATGGTCATTCAGGTTCCATTAACAGAAAAATTACTTGGCAATCATTTAGGGAATATCCAACACTTTATAGTCATTTTTAGTCTGCTTGAAAAGACGCTCATTTGATGAAAATCATTTTTCTAATGTTTTAGCCACGTAAAACACGACTTTTGACTCATTTGTAGTTGGTGTTCAGGTTTCAGATACCGGAAAGACTCTGGTTAGCCTTCAGGGAATAAAAGTGACCACTATCTGTCTTTATTCCGACCTCTAAAAAAATTATAATTATCGAAATATCCGATCGAGGTTGTGAAAGCGAGGAACTGCCGACAAAACGAGGTTTCCAAGCGAAATCTGAACCTGATATTCACAGTTTATGGCGTATAAATAAGCAAGGTTGGCCGACCGTGTGATGTTTCCTTGTGCCGCTCTTTCCCGCAGTTAGTGCCCTGTTCTCGATAAGATCTTCTACAGATTCACGATTCTGATACAGGCTTCATCAGCAAGCGAGTTTTCACCCGCGATTTGCCTGGCAACCAGCTACACCAGTGTAATGCTTTGACCTGAGTGGGTGTTTTCACTGATTGCTCACAGATTGCAATTTACTGTGTTGTAAACTCGCTTTCAGACATGTCCTTTTAATCGTATTATGCTTTATTCGCACGGAGTGTATGAAATGCAAAGAGGAGGTAATGTCCACCAGCTTGTTAATTATATTTCTGGAAATAGAGCCCGAAGTTTCAACACCATTTGGTCCAGTTCAGTACGCTTTCCATCCTCACAATCTATTACAGTAAATGTATCGTGAAAAGAACGTAGAATTTACTTTTTAATTAATATAATTATTAGTTTGCTATATCAACAGCCAGAAGGCTAATTACAGACAGAACACAAGGGAGGAACTCATCAATAAATATTACAACAATCAGCTTATCGAGGATTTGCATGGTTGTATCGAAAATTAATATAACAAGGCACAGGATATGTCGATGTCTTTGTAATAAATATTAAATTAATTGAATAAAAATTTTCTTGGATATTATCCATCGTCTAGTAAATATAAAACGTAGACGATGGATAATATCCTAGAAAATTTTTATTCAATTGACTCTTCACCATCGTCAAGAAGTTTTAAATTTGATAAATATTAAATTAAGTCAATTAGGTTATGAGAAGAAGAAAATTTGCATAACAAATACAAACAAATTAGGACTATAACACATTGTTAGTCAGTGATCTGTAGAGGACGTGAGAAAGGGTAATAATGTATATAAAATTAATTTAATTTAATTAATGTCAAATATGTGTATAGTACCGCGGTTATTATAGAATTAGATTTTTAAATTCATCGAAGTCCCTGCTGGTAACATTAGCAGGTAATGCGCGTTTAGCAGAAGGAAAATAATAATTACAGCAATAATATTTAAGAACCAGCAGCGTGTAGAAGAGAATGAAATCTGCGGTTCTCATTTGAGAAAATTCAGTAACCCGATGTGCGTGTTAGAGATAATATATGAGCGGTGTACTCTGGAGTAATTCGGTTGCTGTGCGCACTTCCATGAGTGGGTGACTAATTTAGTGGTCAAGACTTTGTGTTTCATCAAACTGACTCTTATCAGAACACGTCAGTGAGCCAATAAGCATACGTCCCCCTATTTAATCCTGTTCAACACATTAAACATCACTTTCAAAATAATATAGGCCAATTTTTAAATTATGTCATGTTATAATGATGGTTCTGAACTCGTCGATATAATTAGCTCCTTCCTTAAATATATAAATTATGTAGTAAAGTTACAAAAATATTATTATTAGCACACAAATATAATGCTGTAATTTAAGTGGCACTAATGATGATAAAAAACGATAAACCTTGCAGTGTATCTAAAATACAGGAAATAATATCACATGTCCAAAGGATATATTGTTTCGTAATGAATATTAACAGGTCAGAGGTCGTAATTCTCTCGATAAGTAAGTACAACGTTCCAAAGTGAGAAAGGTGTTAACTTAGGTTGTACAAACATTCTAGAAATTATTATTTTGACTTTAAGTGAGCTGTCATTTCTATGAAAATATTGACCTCAAGGTAAATGTGTTAAGGTTGTTAAATAATATTACAGGCGACCGGATTGGCGTTTTGTAGAGTAACTTTCAGTTAAGAGTCGTTTTCATAAATGTATTTCTACCTAATTGGGCTAATTAAGATCGTGACGTGTATTTAAGCGTTGTGAATGTTGTTTTTCGGGACATTGTACTTGCATGTGCTGCCATGTTGAACTCGCAGGCTGGCATAATGGGGCCATTGCAACATCTGTGTGTGGTATCTCTGCACCTCATTATTTAGCCTGGTTTCTTTAGATTTTTGCCTACCTCAGTAGTGTATAAACTCGTTAACTTAGATTTTGCCATAGTCTGTGTTTATCTAAACATGCACTATTTCAATAAATATCTTAAATAAATATTATTTATCTGAATATTATTTAACATTCTTGTCCAGTGATCTATTCTCAGACATTTTACAAGTACGATTTTAACTTTAAGTAAAATAGTAATTTTAATACGATGAAATCGACTTTATCCGGGTGATTATAGATCAGACTTCAGTACACATTTCAGGTAAACCCGTTAAGTAGAGGCAGACACACAGACTTTTGAACATAACGTTTCCATTTTGTGTTCATTCAATACTCTTTATTTAAATAATATAGGATATCTCACTCCGTGATTCAATATTATTTTTCAGAATTAGATAGTTACTCAGATGGCCAACAAACCAACTTCCCTTAAAAATTCCGTGATCTTGTTCACAAAATCTCGCCATTGGCTATGATACTGGACCATTTCTCTCGGATTTATGACTTAATTCTGCAAGTCCTATTCGTATATCATACTCCATTTGGGCCTGTATTATTTCTATATGTCTTGCCAACTTCACCTTACATACTTTTAAGAGATGAACTCATTTTATCAGAGGCTTGATAACTGATTCGAAAGTACCAACTGTATATGAAGTTATGTAATGAGTAGATCCTACATTACGTCATATTTATTCGCATTACACCAAATATTGACTAAGATGAGAAGATAATAATTTACTCTAAGGATGCAGGATGCTGTTTTAAAGCAGTGTCCTGCTTTTCTTATTAAAATCGTTAGATAAGTCTGTGACGATACGATGCAAGAGAACGTTCATTTATGTGAAATTAACAAAGTGGATGCATAATGACATTAGAGTGATTTTGCATCCGAATGTAATCGTGTAATATGACTTTGAGTCTACATAGCACCACAGCCCGGAAGAACATCTTCATTACCTTGAAAACCTCAATATCTGCTCGAGATGAAATAATGGATTTGCCTACACTAAGGCGAAAACACACAAATGATTTATAAAACAGCAAAGAGGATACTAAATTAAGTTACGCCCTTCGAACTAGAATATACACTTCTATTTTTGTTATAATGCAGAGTTGTGTGTTCGGAAAGGGACCATGATTTGCAAGAAGTATAACAGACCAAGTGTCTCGTTTGATAAGTGGTTTCGACCTCTGGCTACCTGATCCAATTTGATACCCAGCGGACATTTTCGCACGCTTTGTTACGTAATGTTTGCGTTTGTCCTGACCTCGCAGAGAAACTGCATTATAATTTGCTTGTATTAATACGGCCGTAGTCTAGGCAACACGGAGTTTTCCTCCGTGGCATCCCAACAATTACTCCATTCACACACAGAAGAAGGCAATGGCAAACCACTTCTGGATCATCTGCCAAGAACGTATATGAACAGGTCCCAGTCCGAGAAAAAGATGGAAGGATCCTGTTCATATGGACCTGTCGTCAGACAGAACACTAAATAAATATAAATAATAAAATAAAATAATACGGCCGTAAGAGTGGTAACACTGTTACCTGATATTATCTAAATAGGCATTGAGCAGAATACATTTATTCTTCAGTGAGAATTCGTCTCCTTTTCAAGAGTATTAATATCTTGCCCATAAATTGCTGGCGACACATATAGTCTGTGGAATACAGCGGACATTTAACTAGATTCTAATTTAAAGGGACATCTTACGGTGTTTCTTAACTACAGGGAATACTTAATTCGTTTTAGTCGTCAGTGGATACAAACTAGAAAGACATTAACAAAAACGAAAGAATAGGAGGGAGGGAGAATGCAGAGAGAGAGAAGAAATTAAGGAAAAGAGAGAAAATGAAGGAGTTAGACAAATTTATGAATTGCTTTCAAAATTAAGATACTTGGAGCCACATGTGTCCCGCAGACTACAGTTTGCAGATCTTAGGCATAAGAAAGTGTTAATTTGGTGTGGAGTAATGTCAGAACGCGGGCTCAACACCGCTAACGACATGATTCCAATTCTCCCCCCCATCAGATAAATGCTTCTTAGAATCCATTCTGATTTTCACCTAACACGAGTTTTAAATTAGATCTAAAATATCAATATATTAATTGTACATGATTCGTACATATAGCAGACGATCGTGCGCATATTTGAAGATTAATTTACGAGATAAGTCACAGCACACTTTTATAAGTTCTGATCCAGATATCGTTCCTAATTTCCTTCGTGTTATAACGATCTCGCTCATTGGTGAGTGGTAAGAGGCCGACAGGACCGCATGTGTTTTCAGAGAATTTCACTGATCAAAAACTATATATAGGACCACGGTGGTCTAGCGGTTAGAACGCTGGTCTTGTAATCCTGGGGTCTCGGGTTCAATTCCCGGTGGTGCCCGAATTTATAACTTGTGTTGGGTAAGGCCGTGGTCTAGGCAACACGGAGTTTTCCTCCGTGGCATCCCAACAATTACTCCATTCACACACAGAAGAAGGCAATGGCAAACCACTTCTGGATCATCTGCCAAGAACGTATATGAACAGGTCCCAGTCCGAGAAAAGGATGGAAGGATCCTGTTCATATGGACCTGTCCTCAGACAGAACACTAAATAATAATATAATAATAATATATATATACGTGTTTTTTGGGGGTTTTTCTCACTCAATGTCTTCCGTTTGTAACATTGTGCGACATACGAACTGGGGTAACTTCAACGGAGTAGGCAGATTTTTAAATTCATTTGTTTCGATTTTACATATCGAATTCAGTTCGATTTAAATTTACTGCAGATACAGATATATGACTGTAAGGCAGTAAAATATCTCGGATATACATTATAGAAGTAATAATTCATTTTGTATTTCTTTAACATGCCTTAACGTTGAAAAATGTTTAAAACGAGAGATTACCATGTTAAGGTTTGTATTTTATGGCACGTAAAATTACCAGTTTTTTGTACTGTGATAATTTCTGATAAAGATGTTAAGATTCAGTTTTGAATTGCGTTTTAAGTAAGCTTCATATTCATCAAGTCTGAACCAAAATGAAACCTGCCTGACAAATTCGATGTAAAGCCTTAGTACCTATACGTTTTTCGTTATCTACACCAAACCTATTCCATCTATGAAAAACCATGGAAACCGAAATATCTTTATGGTCAGAATAATTTATTATTTGTTGCTGCATTGAAGAAAACATTATTAATTTATTTCAATAACGTGTCTTGATAATCCTAATGTAATTTCATAATTCGAAGTCAAGATTCAAGGAAGACATTACAATTGAAATATTGTAAATATCAATTTTGTCTGATACCGATGTGATTTTATGTTAATCTTTTATCTTATATTATCTTTACGTATTGATAATTCCTGTAGGCATGTAAAGTAGTGTATCTATCTATTAATATCTGTGTTCTGCTCTATAATGTTTGGTTTGACAATTGAACTGTATTCACGTGTATTTTAAAACAGTAGTTACTACACTTTCAGCTTAAATTTTAAGAGCTTCGCGAATGGCCATGTGTCGATTAGTGCATGTTTACGAATTCGATGGTGTAAAGTCATTGGTACAAGAGACAGCATTTTGAATAATAAATGATAAATCAAAACATTATTAATATAATACCAGTGATACCAGTTGTCGTAATTTTACGTAATCTAAAATTGCTTCGACTAATATCTGGTCTGAAAAATGTGATCCGTATAAAAGCTGTATGTACTCCCACCTACCCAGACCTCCCGGTCGTCACTCCACACGACTTTTATCCAATATTTCACCGAATATAGCAGAAAAAAGTTTCTGTCTGAAGACTCCATGTGTATGGGCTATGATATAACCATTGCTCAAACTGGTTTTTTTTTGTTTTTGTTCCCAAATCGACGAAGAATGAAGCGGGTTTTTGGTGTGTGTGTTCGTGTGTGTGTGTGCAAGGATTCTTGTAACATCGACTTTGTGTTTTTCTCGAGGTCGTTATAAATAGGACATAATGGCGCCGATGTGGGATCTTTGTCAAATTTTATTGCTTGTATGTTTGTTATAGATATAACCACTAATTTATTTTCTTTCCCACTGGTGAACTTATATTACTCTTTCGATTTTCCTTTTTATTGTCACGTAATTGTAAATGACAATTTCGAGTGTTTCCGGAGGACATTTGATCCGGATAAATGATTCTGTCCGTGAGAGTGATCAACCAGTGGAAAAGGAGACCGTGTTGGTGGCTAACACTTTCTCTCGTTTCGCAACGCTTTTATTACTAGTAATGCCAGTTCGAGATATCTGCTGTTCGTTTTTGTTCCGTCATAAAAAAGGCTGGAAAAAAACATATACCTATTTGTGTTTACTCAGCCCACGGCTTGTTAGTCGAGGACTTGCAAATTGTGGCCCGTGAAAAATTTCACAGATGCCTGCTGCCTCCATCATCAGGATAATGATGCATGATTTGAGGTTCTCACAGCGGTGAGTATGAAGATTTCTGTCTTCTGGGTTGTTGCGCTGTGTAGTATGGTCGATGTTTACCAACGTTTCAGAGGTCATACTGCCTCCATCATCAGAGTATGAAGATTTCTGTCTTCTGGGTTGCGCTGTGTAGTATGTTCGATGTTTACCAACGTTTCAGAGGTCATACTGCCTCCATCATCAGGGCGATGAGTATGAAGATTTCCGTCTTCTGGGTTGTTGCGCTGTGTATCCGGTTGATGTTAACCAACGTTTCAGAGGTCATACTGCCTCCATCATCAGGGCGATAAGTATGAAGATTTCTGTCTTCTGGGTTGTTGCGCTGTGTAGTCTGGTCGATGTTAACCAACGTTTCAGAGGTCATACTGCCTCCGTCATCAGGGCGATGAGTATGAAGATTTCTGTCTTCTGGGTTGTTGCGCTGTGTAGTCTGGTCGATGTTAACCAACGTTTCAGAGGTCATACTGCCTCCGTCATCAGGGCGATGAGTATGAAGATTAAATGGTTCAAAATGCTTATTAAAAGTTAACAGTTGCTTTAAGATGGTAAAAAAATCACCCTTTTTTTGAATTCGGAAACATGAAACTAGCAATTTTACACTCTTCTGAGCTAGTTGAATTTATTCCACCCTTAACATCTTATTTCTCAAAGATTCACTTTAATATTATTCTACCATTTACGTCTAGGTCTCCCAAGATACCGCTTCTCCGAATTTTTTCCGACTAAATTTCGATAAGAACTTTCGTCTGTCTTTCTTGATTTAATAAGTGCGACACTATTTCTGAAGATTAAAAATTAGAGATTTCTGATGAAGTAATTTTATCCAATGTCCCTCTTACTCTTCAGTACTTTCTCAAATAAATAATATCTATTGACGTCTTCCATCAAATTGGAGACAAGTTTCACGACCATATAAAATTCGTGTAAAATTAAACTTCACATATTTGTTTATATTTTCAGAAGGGAGACGGGCAGATAAGAAAACTTTGTCCCGCTGGTCTTAGTGATACACAAATATAATTTTGATTTTGAGCTACAAAAATATGTTCACAGCTGACTTTATCATTAATGTATGTAATCAAGACTAGTTGCTCCCAGCTGTTCGTGGCAACAGATACAAAACCTTCTATCATGTTCTATGTTATATATGTATATGGGGGGAAAAGGAAATGTTAGAATTGAATCTCTGCTTTCAGTTCGTCACTAATTTGGACATTACCTATGCTAACACAACGTCTGTCTTGTTCTCTGTGGTATTTTTTTAAAAACGAGGATAGTTTTATACTTTTCTGTGAGCTACTAAACAGCAAAAGTGGCTCAACTGATACACGTTTATTTTATTAAATCTGCAGTAGCTTATCATGTGCAAATTGAAACCTAGCTTACGGAGCTGTTTCTGTTAGTATTGTCGAGATACTCCAAAGCAGTCAAAGAAGTTTGTGCCTTTTTCGTGTTAGTCATATAAATCTTCTTTATTACTATAATCAATCGTTATTTATCACTTAATTCACTGTTGTTCTGAAATATTCCTTGCACGTGATGATTACTGTGCGTCTTTCATTAAGTAAAAGTGTTCTATGTCTACATTGTACGTACGTAAGTTAACAAATTGCTCTATACCGGTAGCCAATACCAGTTGCAGTGACTGTATTCGGATTGTGGGGGACTACGCCTATTAGTGTAAGGATGTAATCAGGTTCATATAATTAACAGATTCTGTAACGCAGGGAGTTGGTACAGCATGGCGGTATCTGGAGTAAATGGGTTTTGATTCGTTAGCAGCATCCACTGTAACTTGAAGGCTACTGAAGAGAGATGTTCTTCACGGTTTATAACGTGCAAAGCGAAATACTACAATCTGTTACATTGAAGGAAGATGATATTGTATGCATTTCTGCTATATATGAATAATATGTTAGAAAAATGGCGCTGTATCAACTGCATTGGTTATTTTGCCAGTAATATGATGTGCCCTGATCAGTTTTGGGATTCTAAACAGGCTCTAGAGTCCTAAACATTTCTGCTAGAGAAGCTGATGATGATAGAAGTTGTCTGTTGTCTCAGATATATTTCATATGTTCCATATTTTGGGAAAGGTTTTATTTCCGTCTTGTGGTGAGTGGTTGTATTTCTTAAAGGTTTTTTTTATTCTAAATTTTGAATTAAAAATTCAACAAAGCTTTTCAGCTTGATGACAGTCAGTCACCTGAAGGCAGGACTAGACTAAACTTACGAGACGTAGTTCTACCAACTTGACGATGCGTCAAAGAATGAACAGTGTCCAACGTGATGTTGGTATAATCGAGGAAAATTATTAGAGAAACTGGAGATGTTATGAGTTACGGTGGTAAACCTGAAATCGAAGTTCAATGACTGTCCTGGAGATTTTTGTAGATTTCTTCAACCACATCATGCAAATTCTGGTGCAGTTTACAAGAATAGCTCTCGAATTATTTCTTCCATGTAATTTTTAATTCATGATTTGGAATCATATATATTAATTCTACGCCGTGCAGTTCAACAAGTTTTAATAGTACTGAATGCAATAGCGTTAAATACATGTAAAGAATTATAAGTTGGCTTAACGTAGAAGTAAAAGGACGTGGCCTATTTCACGATAGTGTCCGAGGATTCGCTTTATAGGATTTAGGCTAGATCAGAACTAGATGTATTTTAACGACGATGTAAATGTTTTTGTTTGGCCGTGTAGAATTTTGACTGTGCGTTAACATGTCACAAGAACATACTGTGTCCCTTATCAGGGCTGGTGGTGGATGCAACCCGAAATACTTTTTATAAAACTTGATCCTACCTTCCTTTCATCTCTTCAAAAGAACCGATATTTCTGTTTCCTGACTCAGTCTACCCCTCTGATGCCCTTAAAGGGCTCTTTCATATTGGTCCAGACACGGCTGTATCATCCCCTCTTAATCCCATGGCTGTGATTGGTCAGTCCTAGGTCCGATACTTTTCCTGCACCAAATAAAGAAGCCATACACTTTGTTACACTCCTTATTTCAGTGCTGATGATGGAGGCACTATGTTCCTCCGAAATGATGACGCACATCCAAAACACTACAAGGCGATTAAATTTAAAGACCGCTATAATCTACACACTTCAGAAACTTTACCAACTTGCTAACCTTTTCGGTATTAAAATATGGCTGAAAATTTAGAATTAGATTGTAGTCATATTTATATCCAAAGGTCTATTGGCCTATCGGCAAAATTTCTTCTGCTTATTCTATAGGCCGTGCATATTTTTGAAAAGAATTGCCATCTTATTCGGAGAAGGAGGGCACTCTGGCAATACGTAGGGCTCGATATCAACATTGTTTGTCAGGCTACGAGTTGAAAAACACTGGTTAGATTTCCAAATAGGATAATAAATGTCCATCTCAAGAACAGCTAAGACCAATCGCGTGTTATATACTGTTTACGATACCGTTGCATTTTAGACTGAGCCACTGTTCATATACGTTCTTGGCAGATGATCCAGAAGTGGTTTGCCGTTGCCTTCTTCTGTGTGTGAATGGAGTAATTGTTGGGATGCCACGGAGAAACCGGGGAAGCCCCCGGAGGAAAACTCCGTGTTGCCTAGACCACGGCCTTGCCCAACACAAGTTATAAATTCGGGCACCGCCGGGAATCGAACCCGAGTCATTTAAATTCTGTTTAGACCTCATAATGAATGTTCTCGTTATTTGTTTTATAATTAACCTCGTATTTACATTGTCTTGGTTTTCAAGGACGTCTACTACTTGAAGCTTTCCAGTAAAGTCTGTGTCCGTTCGTTGATTTAATTAGCCTATAAATATCCAGGTGTGGTATCTCTTCCTTATCCCAAATTAACTAAATAAGATTATGGATCCTCATATTCAACCTTTTGCCACCTGCTTAAATTAATTCTGCTGGAATCTGATCAATACCTGGATATTTATAACTTTTCAACTTTCAAATGGCTAGTTCCACTTCATCTAAACTAGGTTCTGGCACTAACAGTTCAGCTGTATGTATTTTAATCTGTCTATGGCTAAGAAAATCCGGTGGATGGCTTTGGTTAATTCGCTGATGAACCTTTGCGTTCGGTAAGCCATCTAGTTATCAATATCAAGTTGAGACCAGAACATTATGAATTGTAAAGTGTGTGCCTTACGCCGCTCTTGGTCGACGTGAGTTGCCCGCGAGTCGAGCCCAATCCGTTTGCCCACAGCCTGTTGGCGGCGATGCTTAGAATAAGCCTTGCGTACAATGAACGCTCTGTCCTGAGATCTGGCCGATACTCAAACCCCCAAGCACTCGTAGTGACACAAAGTTAGCATCCTCTCTGAGACCTGTAATGAGTTAAATGTACGATGTCTGTCGCTAAACGGTTGAACTGTTGCGTACAAGCAGCGCCATTGGCTTTGAACTGGCGACTGCGTAGATAAAACAAGGCGTGTGTAGGCTGTTCAGACTTATAATTAATACAGCGTCGTGCTTATTAACAGTTTTAATACTGGTGTTACTCGTAGGTTTAAACTCGTCTAATTAATTTTTAAAAATTAATTTCCCACCTCTAAGAAAACACCCGTCTCCGTTACAAAGATCAAGAGGTTGATTCTGCTCAGGTAAATAAACACTAAATATTCTGAAAATCCCACAAAACTTATAAGTACAGTCGTACGTATAGTAGGCTAATCACTGAGCTTTAAAGTGTTTCTGTGTCGAACATTGCACACTGTTTTACGTATAAAATTACACACTTTCATCAGATAGGCGAGAGATATAATGACACGCGCTATTAATATGAGAAATTTGAACAAAATTGTATACGGAAATTTTGAAGAGGTCATTTGGGAGGCGTATTAGAGTTTTAAGATAGTTTCCGGTGGCGGTCTATTATGAATACGACGCTAAAAGTTTCTTACATGACAGAAGCTGTTGATCAACTTCTTAGCGCATTACAAATAATGAACATACATATCGGATATTTGTTAGAATTATTATTCCATCTATTTATCACTTTATAGGGTATTTACTTTTATGTACCCGAGACAAACCTTGCCCCTAAGATACGTAGTGAAGCAGCTATTTTCTAAATACATTTTATTTTTAATATATGTTACATGTATTATATAGTTATTATTATGATTTGAATTGAATTATTATCAAAGTCCTTCACCTGTAGTTACGCCATTTTTGCAAATACCATACGCTGGGTTTTGGCATAAAAACATCGTTGCGTTTGAGAACACTTTTCCTGCAGTCTGGCATGATTAGACTAGTCTGCTTGTTTAGTTCGTCTTAGTTGGGTTTGGTCTTAGTTTTTTTAATGTACTTTGTTTACATTTAATTGGATTTTTACTGTAGAAAATAAATATTTTATTTGAGAAAATATTTCCTCTCTTATGCGCTTGTCTGTTATCGACTTTCTCTGTTATCAAGCACATTAATAATTCAATAAGAACAATAATAACTGTATACAGTATATAGTAAGAGAATCCGACAAGATGTTACATCACAGCTAAACCAAAGATCACCATTGGACACTTATCGAAGTCAGTTTCTTTCGTCCTCAAAACCCTTCTCCGTTAGATCGTTGTTAACACACTCACCATAAAGTTTTTACTCAAAACATATCCACCACCAACTTAAATGTATACAGTAGCAATCCATCGAGACCTGAAGCAACATCACATGTGAAGCAGGCCGTTTAATCAACAATCAACGAGTCATTGTACACGTAATAGGCCTCTGAAACCTAGGTAAACTTCTACCAGATACACGACTCAACGACCCACAAGACAGCCATGTTCATATTCGACGTCGTGAGAACTCCAAATCTCACTTATGTTATGTCTGTCTCTTTTTGCGATAAGAAATGTAATCCGAGGTTGTAATCCGACTAAAAACTCTGTAACTGAGCACCATATGTGGGCGTGGTGATACCCATTTCACCGCAAGCAGAGGGTCTTTTCTCGCTAGGCCAGCAACCTCTCACACTCAAGAGTGAAGTACCACAGATTTAATATATATTAAACAAAACCTGTGTAAAATTTGTGACTGCTAAAATATGCCGTGCGCGCCTTTGTACTTCATGTTTTCAAAAACCCGAAAAAGATTAGCCCTTGTATTGTTTTTTAATAGAACACAAGATAAAACCGCTTCGACACTTTTCCTTGGTGTTCCTTTTACCTTTAGGAATCTGTTGAAATAGGTATCTCCAGCAAAATTGGCATTAGTAACATTCTGAGTTAGTTAACTTACTCAGGTTTGCACAGCAAAATAATATAATTACCCTTTAAATACGTTATAGACTAATGCTCGTATAAGCGGATAAGACATTTAATAATTGATAAAAGCAAACATAATGAAATTATAAGGAAATATAAATATAAACTTTAAACTAGGACCGAAAACGTAGGTCTGTTTGGTACAACCACAATCCCTCGTGCGGATTTTTATTCAACTATGCGCATAGTCGTGTAGACCAGTGGTATTCAACCTTTTTTACTATAATATATATAATTTCTCATCATCTTTGTACCCCCAAAGATGTTGGTGTATAATTCAAGTTATACATAGTATATAATCTACATCTAAAATAAATTAAATAAATTACATAACTGATTATTCAGTGTTTATCATAAAATATTTTTTTTTTTTTTAAGTTTCACGTACCCCCTAAGATGTCTTCGCTTACCCTCGGGGGTACTCGTACCCCAGGTTGAATACCACTGGTATAGGCCTTTATACTTTATAATTCCACCTCAGGTATAATACCAACACGTAGGCCATATAAATATCTTATTTGGAAACGACTCTAATACCAGTAATTCAAGGTCATGGGCTCTGGGATAATGCAGATAGTACCATTCTTTGGTTGACATTGCGCATGAGAATAATGACCGCATGAAATTCGTATTCAACTTTCAGTTTAATGACGATAATTATTGAATCATTATAACATTGCATAAAATTTGTCATGTATCCACTTTATAAATTTATAAGTATAAAATTAATCTTATTCTTTGATCTAATTTTTTTCCTTCAAATGCATCCCTAGAAATTTATTGCGTATTATATTCGAGTAGCCTATGTTGAAATGCGATTGAATATTTTGCTAGAAAGTACCACTGACAATCGCGTCATTTATCGAAATTATTTCAAAATTTTCCGTGTGTATTTTGAACAAACTGATCACATTCGGGCAAATACGGAGATGCTGCTTACATTAATTTCTTCGGTTATGTTTGACATATTTGAAGAAATATAAATACGTACAGATATAATTATGAGTCAGATAACTCATTTAAATTGACATCTAAATATTAATCTGTGTTTCTGCTATTCTCTGTACACACAAAATAGTAGGAAGGTATTCGTCATAAATTCTCGTCTGCGAGTTTTGTGCGACTCAGCAGTCCCGAATAGCTAATGGGACTGCTCCGTTCCTGGGCATCGTCTGGACATTTATCATCTTCTAAGAAACTTACTGTTTCCAGTGCTGGCATTTGTTTTGCATGAAGCTGTAACAAATCCAAAAATCCTGTTTGGACACCCCGTGAAATGAATGTGTAAGTTAGAATAAAATGACGTGGGATGTCGTGTGTAATTTAATACTCTTCACAGAAGATTATTTTTATAAGCACATAGCCTACGTTTCCATTATTAGTTTGTATTTATATTCTCGCGATGGGAAGACGTAATGATCTTTATTTAGGTTCTAACTATATTACCGATTTTATAACTAAATTATCCTACCTTATGCTTAACAGTGCAATTATTTTTCAAAATTGTTATCGTAAAATTTTAAGTATATTTATATTAGTTATATATTTTTACAATAAAATTATTTTTTATTACGATAGTTAAATTTTCTTTTCTCATCCAATCATTACAATGGATCTCGACCTTCCAAGTAGACCTTTGTTTATTAACGTAAATAAAAATTGATGTAAAATACATCGCATTATATCTTATATCTGTGTGGAATAATTCAGTTTAAGCATGAATAAAATTATCTTAAAATAATGACATTTTCTTAGTAACTTGGACACTGCGAACGTCTGCTGTTACATTCTTCAGCAAGAACTTTAATTTCACTGTTTTTAAGCGTCGACGTAATGTTGAGAAGCCAAGGGACGCCTCTAATTCAATTACTTGGTTACAGACGCAGATTGGTTTGTCATAAATGACGTAAATTGGAATTATGAAGAAACTATAACCCATTTACTTCCAAAATTAAATTAAATTAATTAAATCTATTCACCGTAAAAGCTCCAGATCATACATTATGATAAATGCGATTATTATAATAATAAATAAATATTAATATTTAAGCCATTGGTTGTTTCCTTATCATTTATGCATTACTTTTAGCCGATTGTCTCTGAATCGGACAGTGATTTTATTTTCAGGTTTTCATGGCAACGAATATGAAGGTAGGTGGCAACTTTATGGGATATTTTGCCGCGTAGTCTCGTAGAAAACTGATCAATTGGAAGGCTCCCATTTTGATGTTGAATGGAATGATGACGAAGACAATAATAATTAAAGATACAGGCAAAGAGCTGAATAAAATTGAAAAGAAGGAATTAGTGAAGACGAAAATTGTAATTAATGTGATGATAAATGTGGACGATGACAATAATGCTGATGACTGAGATGGGATGATATTGATAATGAAGCAGACAAGAGGGCGGGTGTACTGTTAGGCCGCTGTTGCTCGCGATAATGCGCCAGATATCTTGGAAGCTGCCTCCATTACGTCTACTGGTAGTTAGAGAAACAAGTGCAGGGCACTCCGCGGTGGTTTTGCGGTTTGGCTACTGAACATCCGTTCAGGTCGATTCTCTACGTGTTGTGGTCGGCCGCCCACCCCCTCGAGGCCTAAACAAAAGAATCACACGTCCACCGTAAGCCTATAAGGTGCAAAATGAAGATAAATGGTCATGGATTCCACATAAAAAAGAGAGTTCTTATTTTCCTTACATTAACAAGTATTTTAAGTCCGGCGGCGTAGATATGTGTTTGTTTCTTACCTTGGATCGTTTTACCTCGCGACCTGGACTGAGCGAAACGTGTCTTTGTTAGGAAATGTCTGTCTTCATGGGATTTTGGACCGACATCGATTGTAAAATTGATTCTAATAAACGAAAGTTATTTGAGGTATTTTCGGAAAGTAAATAAGATGGCTTAACGGAAAATAATGTTTTGAATAATTTTGGCTTTATGTTTATGTAGTTCTGTTCCGGACTGCACTGCGATTTTTTTGGAATTTATCCTGGAATACTCTCGTCATAAGTGGGGAAGGACTGAGTCAGCAAAAATGTCTGTATAGTTCGTTAACGTTCTGCTGGAAAAAAAATTTTGAAAAGTAAGGTACAGAAATAAAGAAAGAAACGAAAGGAGAAGAGGACAGTAGAACGAAACTGAAAATGAGAAAATATCTAAGTTACTATGTTGTGGATCTATAGATATGTATATGATTAACTTCTCACTTTTGATTCTTTAATGTAAATATGTGAATACGGAAGAATTATTTGACGCAAAAGTTTATGTAATACGAGACTAAAAACTTGTGACAAACGGAGACATTTTAAGTTCTTCGAAATTTTAGCGAACTCTTAATATAAAGATACACAGAGAACAACATTCTGAAATTCAAATATATATTTATTATTCAAGTCTATACACAAACTTTTAAATTGTTGATGTTAAAATTTAAAATTAATGTTAACATTCTGCGCCATTCATCGTTATCTCGATGTTACAATATTGCGCTTTATACTACTACATGTTTCAATGTCATAGCATCATCTTCAGGTTTTTTATCTTTAAAACTATTCTATATTTATTAATGCAAGCTTTTCATTGATTGTAGATTGTAGATTACTGTTGTGGGTGTTCCTTTGATCTTATTATTATTTTGCATATTATGTTAGTTGTTCATTATTCTGTGAAATTATTAACAATATAATTAACATTTGAATTATTAATATTATTTTTTTTATTATTTATATGAAAATGAGTTTGGATATTGTCATAAAAGTAATAATAATAATAATAAATATATATTTGAATTTTAAACACAAACATGACGCATCTAAACTATAAACATTCTGAAAGTTTGAAAAGGTATGGTCATTACTGCTATATGGATTTAAAAATTATAATCTTGGTTAAAATTAATTCAGAAGAAAGAGCAATGTTGCTTTTATGAATGTTTTCTGATCACAGATTACAGTACGAACAGAGCAGTGAAGGATGACGTTAAAGGTTTTTGACAATTTCGTTGTACATCGCGTATGATTATTCTGTTGTCTAATTTCTTTTCATATCACGCTGTTTCGGTTGTAGGTTGTGCTTCCATC
This sequence comes from Zootermopsis nevadensis, assembly GCF_977971745.1. Taxonomy (NCBI): domain Eukaryota; kingdom Metazoa; phylum Arthropoda; class Insecta; order Blattodea; family Termopsidae; genus Zootermopsis; species Zootermopsis nevadensis. The sequence continues at coordinate 12,395,181 of NW_028259138.1, forward strand.
ATCAGGCGACAGGTGATAGGTTGAAAACCTACTCTCTGGGTCCCATTCTTTCAGACCTATTAAGGGATAACACTCACCATAATTTCACCGTACAATCAATGCACACTCACGATAACACAAATGTTTTTACACTCTGCGGTGTATACTTGTCGTTATCGGGGTTTTGTATTTAGTGGCGAAAACTGTGGTAATTTGAAAGTCTTGTGATGAAATTGAAGTGAGTATAAAACTATACACGAACAAGTAAACTGTAAATTTTTGTGACTTGTTATAAAAGACAGGCGATTATGTTAGAGTCCAGTACAGCACAAGTCAGACGTTAAACAAGATATCTGTTCTAGATGTCTTACGTAGCACCTCTGTAAATTTATTCATGAAACTTCTATTGAACCAGTTTAAAACAGTGCGTTTCTATCACCGTGTATTATTCACTCTCTGCTTACGACTTGTCAGCAACGCGACTCACTGACTGCAAATTTCGTAAATGCACATATTACTGTTGTTTAATTATCTCGCCAGGGACCACTGTCTTCTTGAATTTTCTAATTTATTCTGTTTACCCTTACAGATTTAACTTACTTTAAAACATATTGCAGGCTGCCCCTGCTTTCACTTATTGCCATAATGAATTAGACTACACAAAAAAATCTATAGACTGTATTTAACACGTGACACTGTCAGCCAAATATTACATTATCCATCCGACCATCAATTTTTGTGTGTGACCCATCGGCCGAGAAAGACAGTAGCTTCGAAAGTTTCAAATCCTCTCTTTCCACAAACTTCCACCTTCCCTCTCCAGAAAAAAAACTACTAATTGAAAAGGAATTTTTAAATCCAGGATGAAATGAACAGCGTAATCCTCAATATGCGTTGTGTTCTTAATGCTGGCCAGACCGTAGTAGTAGGTTTTTGTGTTTGGTACAACATTCTTTGTTATACGAATTGAATGAACCGGACACGCGGATACAGAGCACAAATCTACATGGTCCTACTCCCCACCCACAAAAAAAAAAAAAATAGTTTCGATGGCTTTTGCAAACATATTCTGTGCTGGGCATTAGATCCGTGCAATTGATTTAATATAATATACAATATCAAGACATTAAATAAGTGCATTTTTATACTCATAATACAATTTTTTATGTGGACACAGGGGGTTTCACAAATAGCATACATTTCTGAGGCACTGTTCGCGTTCTCTAGGGCATTAATCTTATTCATTATAAAGTTGAGCTGCTTGTAGCCCGTTCATGCTTTAGTTTTATAAACATTCCTTCAGTCATCTTCTTTTGGTTTTTGTTCCAATCTGCCAATAACATGAGCATCTGTCTCCATGCATTTTGTCTTACCTGTGAACTGTCATAGTAATTATGTATACGTAGTAAATCCATTTCTTTCTATACTCCAGAATATTTGAAATGATGATTCGGTCTTTAGTTGATCCACAAAATTATTTTTGTATCCTTGTCACATTTACAAATCGTTGTACGAGTATATCAGTGCTCGGTTTCTTCAAACACAGAAGAAGGAAATTAAGGTGAGTAATAAGTGTTTCTTATCAGTCTTACTTGGTTCTAAGTCATCTGCCGGAAACATTTGATTACAGGTAAAATATTGATATGTAAATTATAAGAAGGGCTTAGTTAATTCCTTGCGTGAATTATTGTTCTGATAAAAGGATTTCGAGAAAAATTTGTGTGTGTCTTTTGATAAAGTTGAATGTCTAGTACTAACCATGTAAGTAATAAGTGAGGTAAATAGTCAGTAGACTTACTTACTTCCAGAGATTATTTTAGTCATGAGTTTCGGCTTTGTTACAGAAAAATATTGTGTGTGATTCTTGGTTATTTTGCATGCTGTGTGCTAAACGCAACTCGCTTTTTTGAATTTAACTAAATTAATAACATATGTCAAGAATAAAAGTCTAGACGTTTGAATAATCCAGCGTGAGAGTCCTTACTTCACACACTCATGATTCAAAAGCCACATTGTAGCTTTTCATATTTTGGTTGTAAGTTTCCTGAGATGAGTCTTCAATGTACTACAGTTTTAAAGCTAATGGTAAAAACCACATCTCGAATTACTATGCAAAGTTGACATATGCGAAGAAAATTTTGTGTTTTTGTTACTAATGAGTTAGGATAAAATAATATAAATATTCTATATTTAAATAACTGTTCCAAAATTTGTATGAAGGAACTAAGGAATATATCAGATTAATCAGTATCTGCCTCATACCTACCTAATACAAACGATGTTATTCTATAGAATTAGGAATGTTAATTGAATAGATTTGTTAATTATGTGTGTAGAGAATTTAGGATCAACCTATACCGAAGGGAGGGACCGTGGTTGGTGATCGCTTGCTCTTTTTAGTGACTCCCTCACCAATACCCATCGCATCTTTTTCGCTTTTCATCGGCCCAAGAAGGGGAATGAAATGGCCTGTTCCTCTAATGACTTCAACTGGGAGTTGCACTTAAATATGGCCGGATAGTCGATGCTACTGCAAGAACGTAACGAGCGGACTGGAGCATGGATTTGAGTGCAGAAAATTATCACGGCTTGTTTCTTGTTTAGTGTCGTCTCTCATTCCAGGTCACAATTCGTCACGATCATTATTTCCAAGTAAATCTTTCAGAATCTGACTTAATTCAAGTGCAAGGAAAGTGTCTAAAACGGAATTTGTACTAAAATTTAAACCTGTCTGATACGGAAACTGGATTAAACGCGGCCTTGCCGTAAATATACAACTTGTGCATTACTCAAAACACGTTTTAGCTTGCAGCTTACAATTTTCAGATTTCTGTGACTGGGAATGTGTCATTGCATCATCTGTGAACGTAACTCACTTTTACTACCAGCTCAAGAGTGAACAAAGAACGCGGGTTTTCATTAACATTGACGAATGTTTACATTTTGGGTGAATTTAAACTAAAGTAAAATTGCACGTAATAAATGGAACGTGTTCTGTGCCAAAACCTTGAAGCTGAAGTACTTATTTCCCTCCAGTTTTTCCAGTTAAAATTTTGTATGCATTTCTTATATCTCCCACTCTTTATACACTATAAAATATTTAAAAACTTTAGCCTGGTCGACGGTAGCGTTCTTCATTCTGGTGAGTGCGCAGGGCCACCATGTTGATATCGTTCATGACATTTAAAATATAAATTTTCGAAGGTCTACAGTGCCGTAATAATGATAAGGAATGTCTCGAAAATCTATTATTTTGTGTCTGGGATATTGAGATCTCAGTTTCAGTAAGGGGTAATTTTTTTTCTCAGAATTACTTGTGTTCAGTCGGAACACATAATGCAACAGGTCTGCCTAGAATGGAATAAACTCGTTTTTTCTCTCTTTATAATTGTATATAAAGAAACTGAAAATTAAAATGGATAATGAAATGTTCTGCGCGTTGCCTTATACAAACATGATCCTCGCTAACAAATTTTGAGAGAGGACCAAAGATTGCAGGCGAATATTTGAGCCAAATGAGAACACATTTAACGTGATGGATAAAACTTCATCAGATGGAGCGTAATAATTCACACTCTGCCACGTCTTCTTAGGCGATGTAAGCCAGAGGAAAAATCCTCGCACTGGTTTCTGGTCGGAAACACTAAAGGAAAGACATTAACGTGTAGGACTAAACGTAAGTGGAAGCAGGTTAGGTTAGGCATATTTGGTTGCTTGGTTAATTAAATGCGAGGTAAGTTTAATCAGCTAGCTGTTTGGTGAGTTCCTTATCATTTAGTTTGTGCATTATTTAGATAAACTTTGCTAATGACATAGTTACAAACCAGAAGAAAATGTCTTCACTTGTGATCGATTATGCCCTCTGAACTAGTATCAGTAAATTCTGCGTCTTTTAGGCAGTTTCTAAAACTCCTTTGGTGGTACCTCAGAACATCACAAGGCAAGACAACGAAGACATGAAAGGAATTGGAAACTGCAGTTGACGGACCACGAGAGAAAAGAAAATCATAGAATCCCGAAATCAGGATTGCAATCAGCTAATGGTGGCGTGGACGAATCATCTTATGCCACTGTTGAATTCCTCACACTTAACACTGACAGTCACACATTGCAGTAACCTTTCTGTACTCCCCAGAAGCAAGAAGCATATTTCCATATTACTGCACCGTCTGTGTGCACGAAACTTTGTTACATGAGCACTCCAGCCACTTCATCAAACAATTGGCTGGATTATTTCCTCCTCTCCTCCGCTCCCACAAAGCTTTGCTCGCGGAGGGCAAAGGGAGCATTTCTTTGGGGGGCTGCACTGCAGGGTGTCATTAAATCTGAGGGCAGGAACATATTGCACCACCCCAATGCTGCAGGGTAATAGAAACAACTGAGGATCATAATGCGAAAGCTCACTTTAGATAATACTGTTGCTATTTTCGTTTTAGAACTGGTATTATGAAAGGTTATTGGCATCACCTTGTGTCTACCAGTTGGCTGCTTAAAACCATAGAAGTTTTATCCACTCGTCCATTATCATAGTTTCTTTACAGCCTGCAAACTGTTTACTGATGCTGTTTACCTTATTGAGTTTTTTTTCTCAATATTCTGTAAACTACTTCTTATCTTACAGAATTTTAATGGAATGCGTATCAGAACTGCTACACACGGCTTATGTCAAGCGAAAGCTGAGATCGGTGACCCTAATTCCGAATGTTTATGTGGGTTCAAACGCCCGTACTCGTCGTGATATCCAATTTTGGAGGTTCTGCAATTGACTGACCCCCCCCCCCCCCATGCACATGAAGTACGACAGTAAACAATAAACTCACGCAAAATAAATTTTAATGCAGTTCGTGACAGGAATCACAATTAATTTATATAAGACAGTAAACAGTATTACTTTAACCTAATAATGATATATTTATTTTGTACAGTCTATACACAAACGTTTGAAGTTTATTGGTGTTGTAAAAATTATATAATATTAAAACATTTTATTGTGTAAAATATTATATTAGCGCTCTTAATCGTGAATACGATTTTACATTATATTTTTTAGCGCTTTTATTAAAACGACATGTTTCGACGAGTAATACCGTCGTCTTCAGGTTTTTATCAATTTAAAATATTTTAAAAGCTATTAGCTATCAGACGCACGTTACTCTACACAACATCTCTTGATAAATATAACGTGTGACTACAATAAACAACTTACCATGAAAATGGAAAGCTACAAACAGAACTACGGATCATTATAATATATTGCATCAAATATCTAATAGCTTTTGAAATATTTTAAATTAATAAAAACCTGAAGACGACGGTATTACCCGTCGAAACATGTCGTTTTAATAAAAGCGCTAAAAATATAATGTAAAATCGTATTCACGATTAAGAGCGCTAATATAATATTTTACACAACAAAATGTTTTAATATTATATAATTTTTACAACACCAATAAACATCAAACGTTTGTGTATAGACTGTACAAAATAAATATATTTAATCAAACACAAACATGACGCATATAAGATACAAACTAATAATGATATGTTTGAAAGAAATTTATGAGCCTTATAGCTTTGTCAGTATGGTGACTGACTACGGGCTGGACAATCGGGATTTGATCCTCGGCGGGGGCAGAGGATTTTTCATCTAGACCGGATATGGGGCCCACCCAGCCTCCTATCCGATGGGTACCGGAGTCCTTTCCCCGGGGTCAAAACGCAACCGGGACGTGATGCTGACCACTCACTCCCATCTAGTGCCGAGGTTGAGAATGAGAAGGAATTATACAACCTCTCCCCCTGCGCGCCTACGTGGCGCGTAACTGGATTGCGTTACGTTTTTTAAAACAATTCCACGAAATGTCTTTTCACAGAGCAGACGTGGGGGACAGAACTTCACGAAATTCTTCCATTCCCTCAGTGGTTTTATAACAGTGAGTCTGTGTGGTAGTGGCTGATCCGATGCTGTCATTTCAGGCCACGGCGGTGTGAACCAGCTGGGCGGCGTTTTTGTGAACGGGCGGCCGTTGCCTGACGTCGTTCGGCAGCGAATAGTGGAGCTTGCCCACAACGGCGTACGACCGTGCGACATCTCCCGGCAGTTGAGGGTCTCCCACGGCTGTGTGTCCAAGATTCTCTCCAGGTAAGCGCATCTGAATATTTCGCCGTGATACACGCGTGCAGTTGGTCCGTTTCGGTACGTTAGCTGTTCCCGATAACAAACCAATGAAACTACAGAAATTACTTACAAACTACTGTCTGTCTGAGAGGAGAATGTACTTGACCTTGAAACACAACTACCCATCTGCGTAGGCCCACAGACACTCTATTATGCGGTGGAGAAACATCGACTCTCATTTCACCATTACTTTTCTATATTTCTGGTAATTGGCCTCATTCTAGTATATTTGGTATTTCAGAGTTTATACAGAATTTAGTAGTGTCGCTGGTAAAACGACCATAATATCCATTACCATGTAGATTGCTCCAAAAGTGGAAACATTTTTTAGTAAGGAGCAATGTTTTCAGGACAGCATTTAACATGGCGTCACAGGTTCAATGTCTAAGACTCGGGATGTAAACAAGGATATCTACCCCTTCAAATAAGAAATTTGGCCGTATAAATGTGGGGGTAATGTTACTATTAACTGCGAAAAATTGTCTCTTTGCCAAATATTATATACTTGGACGTTTTATCTGTTGCCGAGGACAAGGATTGTGGAATATTACCTCCAAATATGCGTATGTTTTTTTATTACGTGGTTCTTAAACATAGGACCATGATTACCTTTTTCTTACTATGTAACTAACTTAAAAATCAAATGCAACGGTTTGCTTTGTGATCGGGAAGTTCTGGGTTCAGTTACAACTTCAAAAGTTGGCTGTCCTGACTTAATATTTAGTAATTTTTCCTGTTTCGAGTCGGGACAGGGTTACCAACTATCCTGATTGATATCTGTTTCGTGACTTTCCTACGTAATGGAAAGTTACTCATAAAAACGTAATATTTTACATTCCTTGTCATTTTATCTTCAATTTCAATGTATTATACGCACATAGCACAAAAGCTTAAACTTCAATAGAATAAAATATCACAATAATAACTGAAACTAAGTTATGCCCATTGATATTTCATGAAAATAGAGCCACAGCTGGTGAATAGAAGGGGCAGGATGTGGTCCAGCCCCTGCACGAAGATGAAAACACACTCCATCCGAAACTTAAATATCTCAAAGCAAATTTCTAATCAGCATGACCAGAATCTCTACAGAAACCTCGGGCTCTGCGGTAAACAGCGATGCTTTGTGTGAGAGGTGAAGAAACGGCCATAACAAATTAGGTTCATGTGTTTGATCTGTGTTTCGTGTTCTAGCCATTTGTTAGCGTACAACTCTCCGTGCAAATTGATAAGATTAACGCTCCTCCCCTCTTTGGTACACTCACGATGGTACAAGTGTGGGCATCACTAATCTTTCTTCGTAATTCAATTACGTGCCTTGGTCTTCATCTTAACAGTAGGTCTGCATAATTAATTATACAATAATGTTTATTTGTTTTCCGACCATTTCATTGGTTACGGATCTGCAGATGCCTGTGAGACATGTGTTGGGACACGTCGAAGGAAGCGATCGTGACCTTCCTTAAGCTGCTATGTTAGTATTTTCTTGGGAAAACTGTGTAAGACCACGGAAATCCCAATCAGAATTAACAGTCTTCGAGACAAGATTAGTACCCAGGACTTCTGAATCGAAGAATAAGTGTTAACAATTACGTCGCCGTATTCTTCAGTTTACACTGCAACTTTAATACTCATTAATAATAGATATCTGAAATAATTCTACGAGGTGCGATCGGAAAGTTTCAAGACTGCGCGTATAAAAACCCATACACTTATCTCAGGTATTGAATTCATCCATCACCCTCGAAGTAGTTCCCCTGGGAGTGAACACAACGATCCCAGCGCCGCTGCCAAGCCTGGAAGCATCCCTGGAAATCTTTCTTTGTCAGCCTGTCAAGCACCATCTGATATGTAGGCCTACATTACTAATTCGTCAGTGGAGTCGTTTTTCATAAGATCGATTATTATTTGATATAGAATTAATCGACGTAATAGTTAAAAATAATTAACTATGTGACTTCCTGAGATGACAGTATTTGCTTGGTTAGTCAACAAACTTCCCGTCGGTTTTGGAATATAAAATTTCATTACTTTCTTTACATAAGCCGGCCTCTGGTCCATATTTTTAATCAGTACTTACGTTTTATAGTCTGAGCTACTGAAAAATGTCGTTAAATAAACCTAAAATACATAAAGACCCAGTATATTTATTTGTTTAACATAGACAACAGTCATGTGGCTATCTCAGTGGTCCACATACGAGAATTGTAATTAAAGTGTTCTGGGTTCGATACCGCGCGCTGCCACTGTGAAGCTGAAATGAGCCCATTGAGTTGGCAGTGACAATCAGTCGTATGAATACAGAAAATTCAAACGTAGGCTCTGCTCTCGTAATTGCTTCGTAATGAATAGAACATTGTCGTGACCACTCAACAGAACAAATGCAGTCTATCGTTTAGTGAAGAATATGTTACCGTCAAGTTTTAGTTTGAAATTAATGCCAGTAATTCCGTGACTAGCTACGGGCTGGACGACCGGAGTTCGATCCCCGACGGGGGCAGAGGATATTTCCTCTAGCCTCTGCGTCCAGACCGGCTCTGGGGCCCACCCAGCCTCCTCTACAATGGGTACCGGAGGTCCTTTCCCGGGGGTAAAACCGGCCGGGGCGTGATGCTGACCACTCACACCCCATCTAGTGCCGAGGTCAAGGAAGAGAGGAGCTATACCTCCACTCACCCCAAGCGCCTACATGGCGTATAGTGGGACAAACTATTCTTCAATCGAAACTATTCCTGCGACTAAGTCGTGAAGTTTGCATTAGTCAAATAAGTATTCTAGGACTTAGGGAGGAATAAACGATGTATAGGAATGAAACATTTGTTGGGAAACTCTGAAGTCGGATCGTAAGAAAATAGGTTTGCGGTACGTGAAATGATTTTAACTGTCTCATGATAGTAGCATATACAATCCGGTTCAAAACTTTTAAAATCTTTCCATATATTTTGCTGTGGGTTCATTACGATATTATTGTTCCATCTACTTTCAAGTCTCCCAAGTCGTTACTTTCCGTGACTTATTTAGTCCAAAATATTTTAGAGCCCATGCGTGCTACATGTTCCGCTCATCTTTATATTTATCTTCCTTTCATTGGCTTCAATGTTGCAAGTACAACGTTTGTTATACAGTGACTGTACAGACGTCGTAGAAACTGTGACGAATCACACATCTTTTGTTTATAAAAAGTAAAGTACAATATTCTTAATGATGCGTTTTAATACTTTTAACACACATCGCAAAGTGAGCGAACGAGCGAGGCGAATGTAAAGTTGATAAACTGCTTAGATGATGTTCTGACCCGTTTTGTGGTCTAGTAGCGATTATGTTAGGTTAAAATTTATACGCGCATGCGCAGAACCTTCTCTCCGTGTGATTTATAAGCGTACAGAGACATGTAAATATCACGTTACTGGAATCCTTTCAGGTATCATGAACACAGACATTTTATAACCTTTTTTATGATGATTAGACGATAAAGATAAATTTGTGATTAATTAAATACATACATTTTTCTAGTGAGAATTTAGTTACCATTACAACCGACGTAAGACTGAAGTTTCAGACAATAATATAATGATTATTATTATTATTATTTAGTGTTCTGTGTGACGACAGGTCCATATGAACAGGATCCTTCCATCCTTTTCTCGGACTGGGACCTGTTCATATACGTTCTTGGCAGATGATCCAGAAGTGGTTTGCCATTGCCTTCTTCTGTGTGTGAATGGAGTAATTGTTGGGATGCCACGGAGGAAAACTCCGTGTTGCCTAGACCACGGCCTTGCCCAACACAAGTTATAAATTCGGGCACCGCCGGGAATCGAACCCGAGACCCCAGGATTACAAGGCCAGCGTTCTAACCGCTAGACCACCGTGGCAGTTAATATAATGATTATTAATTCATTTTTATTCTCATTACCAATCTTTTTCAGGCTGTCACCTCTTTATATTTAAAATTAACTTCTGAAACTGTGAATCCTTGTAGATATTTGAAAGGATTCCTCAGACGGATGATTAGCGTGTTTCAAGATCTCTACCTGCTGACTGTGATCGAAAACCACGAGCTGTGGACATGTTAGACCACGAGGTCGCTGAGATCGATTTCACGTAATCAAAAAAAGCTAGAACTCTAGATAACACTTTAAAGGTTGTAAGAATATATTAATTTCGACATGAATTATTCCTGAATAACCTGTCAGGCGTAGTCGTCTGGTGTGTTTCTCAATATTTTCTCATGGCACCCAGAATGTTCTTCTTCCCCTCAGTCATTTAGATTCCATTGTCTGCATTGGAATTTTGAATATTTTTGTTTTCTTTCTTGCACTGAAGAGCACGTGCATAATTTCATTTGTTCATCCCATCAATACTCATTTACTGTGATTAATGTTCAGCTTCGCAGTGATATAATTCAACTGAAGAAATTGCCACTAAAATGGGCCGAAGAATTATTTTTGAGGCCCTGACTCGTTGACGGAGTTGCCAAGTTTTGATAAAGTAGTTTAGCCCAACATTAATCCGTGTAATGGATTTCTTGGATTTGTGATGGCTGTTGTATTGGTCCTGTCAGAAGATCAGACAGAAAATAGATAAAATTTTCTGCTGTCAGACTTGTTACATTGACGTGAGGTGTTGAGAGGCGGCCAGATGGACGGGCAGAACTTCTTATGCTGGCGCAGCCAACCTTGAAGAATGACCACAAAGCAGGAAGACGCTTCACCACTCCCACTGTGCCATAGGGACTAGCTGTATAGTATTTTGTGCAAGTTGCTGACAGTGATTTATAATCAAGTATGGATTGAAAATCTTCTTTCAGACTCGCTCTCTTCTCATCTCTTTTACAAACTAATCCCGGAAACTTGTTAAATTAACCGGTCACTCCCCTCCTTCCACAGTGTCTATTGTGGCGATGGTTTATAGACTGTATTCTACTTCCAGGTCAGTTCCTTCTGATGCAAGTCGATTTTAAGTCTAAGCCTATTTATCGTATCTTTGTTTAACGGCGTAGTGTATTCAGTGTCAGGTTGGATGATAGCTGATTTGTGTACAAGCATTGAAGTCACTGAAATTACTGAAATTATTAAATTATGCGTTATACAAGAATTTGAAACCAGCGTAGTGGTTTATAAGCCAGGTTCGTATCGGGAGACGTCACGTTTGATTCTTGACGTAGAAGTAGGTAATTTTAACCAGGAGATATGTGTTTTGAGACACTTAGTCGTGAAAGCCCGAGTCGGTACCGAGGTTCAAGCCCAGGAGTTTGCAAAATCTTATCAGGAGTGACAAGATTGCTGTCTTCTGGGTCGTTGCGTCGTGTAGTCTGGTAGAAGTTTACCAACGTTTCAGAAACTCATCGCCCTGATGACGGAGGCAGCGAGGACCTCTGAAACATCGGCATAACATTCTTCCAGACTACACGACGCAACAACCTAGAAGACAGAAATCTTCAGACTCATCTCCCTGATGACGGAGGCAGTATGACCTCCGAAACGTTAGTTAACATCGACCAGACTACACAGCGCAACAACCCAGAAGACAGAAATCTTCATACTCTGATGACGGAGGCAGTATGACCTATGAAACGTTGGTTAACATCGATCAGACTACACAGCGCAACAACCCAGAAGACAGAAATCTTCATACTTATCGCCCTGATGATGGAGGCAGCAAGGACCTCTGAGAGGTTGGTTAACATCGACCAGACTACGCGACGCAACAACCCAGAAGACGGAAATCTTCAGACTCATCGCCCTGATGATGGAGGCAGTATGACCTCTGAAATGTTGGTTAACATCGACCAGACTACACAGCGCAACAACCCAGAAGACGTAAATCTTCATACTCAGCGCTGTGAAAAACTCAAATCCTACTCAGATGAGGAGTTTTAACCTGGACATCACCTCGAGTTCTTTTATCAGTTCAGAGTTAAGCCTACTTTCGAGTGATACACTTATGAACTTTGTGCCACTAATTCCTACAGAGTAAACTTCCGTGTCCGTGTTTCATCTTAAATGGCATTTTGATGACTGTCGTAATATACGTTCAGTTGAACTTCACTCAAACAGTGTCGAATGACGCTGTCAACTCAAACTGCGACAGACATGGAACTTACAGGGCCGAGGAGACGTATGTCACCTGATGGCCTGATGCTGCGTGCGAAATGCTGTTATGTTCGCCGCTGACTGCAGCAATCGTCCTCGGGACTGTGGCCCCTCAGTTCCGGACCGGAAACGGAACAACAGATCCGGACATCCTTCGCCGGGAAACCCCCGTCGGCTGCCTCGCGTCATCTCTCGCTTGTTTCCCTCCTTCCTTTGATTCGTTCTTGTGTCAGTCCAGTGTTTGTACTTCGTGAATCAGACTCGCAAGGCACGTAAATCCAGCAAGACTTGTTTATTTACCATCTTTAAAGCTACCGTCCCTTATTCAATATCTTAGAAGATTAACGGTTAAGAAACTTAATGAGTTGTACTCTTCGTTATGTTATTTTTAGGGTGATAAAATTAATTGGAGTCAAATATTTGAACCGTGTAGCACGCAGTGTACGGCGAGAAATGCAAACTTTACTTCATTGATGATTAAACTTGAAATAAATAACAAACTGTTTGAAAAATATGATTGTGGATGAGAGGATAATTTTAAAATGAAATTGATTTTAAAAAAATAGGTCATGAAGATAAAGACTGGTTTAAATTACCGCTTGATGGGACCAGTGGCGGAGTTCTTGCGATCTCTACAATGTACCTTTGGGTTCCATAAAAGGCGGGGAGTTTCTTAACAATCCGAGCTACTGTCAGTTTCTCTAAAGGCACAGGGCTCTATGTACAATTAATATTATTATTCCTCCCAGTGGTGAACCTCACCATTGATGCTTCAAGTTTCTGATTGTACCACTTTTACATAATATGTCATGTTCCTAGTAAGGCTGTCTTTTTTTCTTAGAAAGAGAATCTGTTTAATGGTTTCCTGGTATCGTTTCCAGATGCATTGTACCTTTAGTTTGTAATTCCTATGGCTCCGATGATTACAGCCATTACAAAAACATTTCGTGTTCCATATTAGCTAAATTTATTATTATTATTATTATCATCGTTGTAAATTTCCGTACGACGTGGACCATTCACTTTTGTCTAGTGTCCATGGTAAGAATATGCTGATCTATTCGTCCATTTCCCCATACGTATTCGTGTCTTTGTGTTTAATTAAGCACCAGGGAGACCTTTGTCTTATATCTCACGTCAGTACATCACACAGGGAGCATAAATTGTGAACCAGCACTGGTACAAATCAACCTGCAATTATTTGCTTCTCTGTCATTGTGTGGGGCAGTAACCTCAGTTAAATGACACCTGATCGCTACTCTCAAATTGTGATAATAGGCACATTTAATATCACTTAAATAACATCTGCAGTTGAAACAGGGCGGATGAATATTTAATCTTTTTTTCGTGAAGTGCAGTCCGGTCTGTTAGTTTAAGCTTTAGAATTAATTATAAGATTCTTAGCATTTTCGTCTAGCTCGTATATAACCAGAGCATAGCAAGACAACTCTGGATAACAAAAAAATATGGCTACAAAAATTATGTACTGAGCAGAATTCGAACCCGCACGCCTGTGAGCCTTTAAGTTTTAGGTCAGCGACGTAAGTATCTAATTTTTGAAACATAGATCCAGCTTTATTTTTATTCATGTCGCACGTGATGCTTTGCTCTGAACACAATTACAGATCCCCCCCACCCCCGTCAGACTCCCAGTAATGCTTCAACCCCCATTTTTTATTCTGCCTTAAACAACGTTACGAAAGATGACACACAAAAGAGAATATTTTTAACCACATTGCATGCGTAGAGACTAAGTTTGGTCGCTTCTGTTTAAAAGGAGACTTTCTGCGAACATTGTTCTTCGCCTGCAATAGAGACCACCCTCCAGCCTTAAGAGCAATGCGGGAAGCCTAATAGCATGCTGGCCGCGTGCGGTGTAGACCGGAAGTGCATGGAGAATTGAAAACGGAAGTGGAGTCATTTCGAGTCACGATTCAGGATTGTCATGCTGGTGGCAGCGAGGGTCGGATTATGATGACAGCTAAATCATAATTCTCTTATATATCGTCTCGATCATAACCATTATTGGGTCCAGAGGCGATTTTTTGTGCTAAGGGTCTCAGCAACTTACTCTTTGCGGATGCTTCATTTCCATTAAAAATATGGGACATTATTTGTTATATTGCGTAACTTCTTAGCGTTAATATCAAATTTGTTACGAATCTGTCATTGCACAGTTAATAAACTTGAATGAATCACATTTCATAAATTAACTAAAGATACAGTTTTTGATTGTAACTGTATATTAAGCATTAGATATATGTAGACGTTATAATGCGACAAAATAAGATTTTTTCCTTTCACGTTTTAAAGTATTTACCGTATCAAACAATGTTTGAAGTTAAAGTTGTAGATTTCTATTAAATGTTTGTGTTGCAGTATTTCTGAGATGAGAATTTTTTGTAGGAAATCTACATAATATCAAGTTCTATTTGAGATTCCTACAAATATCATTAAATACGATGCGAAATTTAGTACCATCTACATTTCCATAGACTCTTCTACTCCAAGTTAACCTTTCCGCTCCTTTCCTCAATATTTTTGCTTGTATAGACTATAAGAAAATTTGTTATATATTATTTTATTTATCTACTGAGAGGATGGCAGAAAGTAATTAATTGAAATTTATGTGGATAGAAACGGTCGTTGCCTACTTTAAGGCATCCTGTATTTTCGTGAGTGGGGGGCAATACGAAGCAGGACAGGAAACAGTCATACTGCAACTGCTGCCTCCATCATCAGAGTCGTGAAAACCTGAAACCCTACAAACCTTACTGGTTTCTCTAGTGTACTGTTTCAGCATGCACGTGTAGTGGCTTAGTAAATTCAAGATAAATCCCAGTCCAAGCTGCTCGACCAGCAACGTTCCATAGACGTAAACTCCAAAAGTGAAAGGCTGGATATTTTATTAACGAAATTATTGGGGAGGGAGGTTCGGCTTTACGTTGAAGCCGGTTTCAAACGAGCAGATTCGTGTCTCTCGGTTGTATTTTACTGTGACGTATCCGTCAGGCCGACAAACCAAACGCTTGAGCACAGTAGCAAAACACTCACACATTATTACAGTGTATCCTAATTAGCATTATCGGTATTTCCTTTGCTGTGTAGAAGGCGTGCGGACAGACAGAGACAATGCAGGTTTTATTGAAACAGAGTTGGGGTACACGTTTCACCTTAATCTCTTTAATTGATAACATTAATAATTAAGCTAAACAAAGTGTAACGCCGCGCGGCTTTTATCGTAGGAAGTTCAAAAAGCAAAGTGGTGAGAGTCGAGACCGGGAGAAGGGGGAGCTCTGTGGTACAGTTAGTGTCAGATCAGATGACATTTCGTCTCCAGGTATCTGCGTCTCTCCAGCTTTATAATATCAATTCCTATTGACTTATTATCGAACAGTGCGTGATAGTCGCGAGTTCAAATCTCGGCCCGGAGACCGGCTAGCCTGACCGGGATTTTCGTGGTTTTTCCTCAGTCCCTCTAGGCAACTACCGTTATTAAATTAGGCCACGACCGCTTCCTTCCAGATTCTTTCAATTTCATTACGCTATCATCCTCTCATTTGAACACTATACAGTATATAGTGTTCGAAAAAGCACGCCATTGGACCGCGTCCTTTACCAGATCAATTCCACCTATTAATCTTCTGCCCTGTTTAAGATCCTTTTTAGTTGTATGTTCCTTTCTACGTGTGGGAGTCCCTAGTGATCTGTTCCCTCGAGGGTTCTACATGCAATTTTGATTTCCCATAAGCGTTAATGCTTCGCCCATTTAATACTCCGTGATTTAATGACCCTAACAGCAGGTCTTCTATGGAAGATTGCAAATTATGAATCTCCCCATTACGTAACTTTTTCAAACCTATGGATTATGAAAGTACCCACTAAATAATAATATAATAATATATCGTGTGTTGTGCATGATAGGCAAACTTTCTCAGCAATGGCGCTAGATGGCAGAATGTTCTATTTCTAATGCCCTGTCTTCACTATGCAGCTTTTAGAAGCGTTTTAAAAGACGACAAATGTACATAAGGGATGCAGGGAAGGGAGAAACGGGGCTAAGGGATTAAAATGCAAAATATAAAATTCCCCTTTAAGTTTTAACAGGCCTTTTTCTGTAGTAACATGAATTGTGGTAGAAATTGTATGGCCCCTTTTTTGAGTGTATTCTGGCCGACGGTTTCCACTGAATTTAAATGACTATGTATTATCTTAAAAGGTTGCTTCTTACTTCGACGTCATTTCGATTTAATAATTCATCGAAAAAAGGGGTGAGCGACAATTCGGGGTACATGACGTCAACATTGTTATTTTGCTGTACAAACACATTGCTAAACAGTCAAACCTTAGTTTCTATTATTATGAAGCCGATTAAATTTCGAATGATTTCTCTTGTGTAAGACCCATCTCTGTTTATAAAGTAACTCGAGTTTCATTCCAAATGTCAACACAAATTTTAAAGTAAGAAACAATACAGTTCTGTTCGTATAATAGCAATCAATCACGTGAAGTCAAACAGAGGCAAATCCCGGACATCATATGGATTACAACACTAGTAGAGCTTTGACATTTGTCAGTAAACCTGGTTTTAATGACAGGACAAATTAAAAGAACCAGAATATAAACAATACTTCATTAAAATATTTATAATAATACAGTACTTAGAATTGTAAATTATGTCATAGTCTACTGAAAAAAAAAGTGTGGAAGAGTAGACTTTATAATGTGTATTTCCAGCAAAAGTTTATCGTATCTGCAAAAACGAGTTTTTTTTTGGCATCTGATTTCTCAGCAAAGAACGTCAGTGTAGACGAAACACAGAGAGAGAGAGAGAGAGTTGTTCGTGGCCTGTAGTTCCCTATCCTAGAAACAAGACTAATAATAACATTTGAACAGACGATGCCTTTGGGGATACAACAAACACCATCCACTCACTCAAACGCGGGGCTTTGTTATGAAAATCGACAGGAGCTCCGGAGTTTGGGATGATGACAACGCTGCCTGTGTGTGTGTACGTCAAAGCTTTTGTAAATAATATCGTTTGTAAAGTTGTAATGTTATTCGTTTCAGGCTGCGGGTCTCTGTCTGTTGTTTTCAATATTTCCCGTTGTCTATTATCATAGTCTCTCGGGGATTCTGCTGCTGTTTTTGACGGAGGGAGGGGGGTTGGTGTGGTAGCAGGGGAGGGTGGGGGTAAATTTTGTCAAAGTGAGTGATGGAAGGGGTAGTATGAGTATATGCTGATGACACAGATCGTCATGGGATGCAGACGCTGGAGAGGGGAGTTTGGAACATACACAGGGATATTTATGACATCAATTTTTATTGGTTATATTGGTGTAATGATACGTGGTTGTGGGGTGGGGGGGGAAAGTGGATTGTTTTGTGTTTATTTGGTTTTATAATGGCATGGAGGAGGCATATACTGATGGCAGATGAAAATGATTATTACAAATGTGTAATGATAATGGTTATTTAGAAATAGAGTGCTGGTTGATTAAAAGGGAAATATGCCGACACCGTGTTCTGTCATAATTGTTAATTATTAGATAAATGTAACTGGTGGTTTTTAGTTATATTGTTATTGCTGGCATTATGGCAGTCCAGAAGACAGATCAGTTCGGAAACGTTAAGACATCAGTCTTTACGTGAAGAAACTAAGTTGAAAAACAATTGTTAAATAGTTTCCAAATCAACACAAAATGCATATAATTGTCTCTTACCACAAGTTAAAATTTCAAGGCCGCTAATAAAAATAGTCCATACTTTAACTCGATTCTGTTCGTATATTAACAGTTGGGATTTATTTAAAAGTTCACTTTAATATTATCATCCTCCTTGTTTCGAGAGACATATGTTGATACACAGTTAAACAAATCCCGTTATGTCTTAGATTTGATTACAATAAAAATTCCAGGTAAACCTGTAGATCGCTATTTAGTATTTGTCCTGTGCTGACGTGATCCATCTGCCGCTCAAATTTCTTATTTTGACGATTTTGCTTTCAGAAACTTATTTAAGTTTTTCCCTTCAAAAAAGAGACTTATATTCTACAATCATTTAAAATAAATTGCAAAATTGTTGTGTTGTTTATTCAAATTCTCAGGTTTTTTTAAATGATTTAAATAGAATGACATAAATTTTGAACCGAATAATAGCGCACATTCTTAGAATTATTTGAATAAATATTAAATACATTTAAAAGTACTCAGTCAAACTTTCAGAATAGCGAATAGCACATCATAAAATAATTTTCAAGGAAATGGATGATTTTATCGAAGTCTGCTGCATCAGTTCGTAGACTTGGTCGTCAACAAAAACTGGTGTTTATTAACCAATACCTTGACAGCGTCTGACCGATATTTGGAAGGTAGCAGATTCATATCTCATTCGGTGATTGTGGTGTTTCGTCAGATTCCTTCTAGTCTTTATTACCCATCCTGGTACAGAACCAAGAACCATTATCTCCTCGTTTCCTCCCGATGTACTAGGAAGACAGTCTCTACTCAGTTAGACTACTGTTTGTCACAATTTCACCCTACAAAGCATTAAAGACATGTTTAAACGTTTAACGCCAAGTGTAGATAATCCTATCAATATACGCGATATTTTGAGAGAAGTAGCTTTGAGCTCGTATTCGTGCCTCAGCTAATCCCATGGTAGCAATTTTTACGTCAGGAGTCATATTATACTTAGAGAGAATGTGATGTCATTACTAAGTACAGAGATCAACTGGAGAATGAAATATGTATTTATTATTGTCAGTCAGGAAGATTTTAAATGCTTCGTATTATGGAATTTTACATTTGTCATTCCCCAGTAATTTTTTATTGCAAAAATAAATGACCTGACGCCGTGAAATATCCTTTAATTTAACTGATATGAACTTATTATTAAGGATCATAATGGCGTTTACTGACGTGAGTGTATATCATGTTTTTCGCAGTTGAATAAATTTTTCCTTCGTCTAAATTCAATCTTCCCGTTTTTCCATAAATATAAAAAAAAATTCAGTGCACTGACTGTAAAATTGTTAACAGATCCTTCGATTTACAAACAAAATCCCTTTTCTACCTTTGTCAGAGACATCAGTTGATTCCATTTTCTCGATTTGAAACGCTGGATCAGTCCGAGCGCTTCAGATCTTGAATTTACCGTGACGGACGACAATGGGTTACAGAATATAAGCATCGTACATTCTCCTAGGCGTTGTGCAATTTCTGCTAGCATTAAGAGAACAATATGCTATCTGGCGTCATTGAAGTCAATCCAAAGGAAGCATCTCCTTCATTTTAACATGCTTCCTACAACGGTAACAATTGTGGTAAATTCTGAGTTTAGACACACAAAAGATACACGAGAGATACAATTACTTTGTATTACTGACGAAAAAGACTTCTAAGAACAAAACTAAGATGGTAGGATATTACTCAAATGTTGTGTATGTGTGAACCGAATTTATATTCTTCAGGGCATGTCCTAATATTACGATTTTGTAAAGACTGTGATGAATCTGCTGATTGAATACATCCCGCTACAATGAATACTCATCAACTATTCATTACTTACGTTTAATTGTTTGTTTAACGTTGTTATTTTTCCAACTGCTTTGATTAGGCTTGTACTATAGAACAGCAAGATAAATGACTAATGAATTATGAAGGCTGTGGCTTACTTTAAGGTATTATTATTTAGTGTTCTGTCTGAGGACAGGTCCATATGAACAGGATCCTTCCATCCTTTTCTCGGACTGGGACCTGTTCATATACGTTCTTGGCAGATGATCCAGAAGTGGTTTGCCATTGCCTTCTTCTGTGTGTGAATGGAGTAATTGTTGGGATGCCCGGAGGAAAACTCCGTGATGCCTAGACCACGGCCTTGCCCAACACAAGTTATAAATTCGGGCACCGCCGGGAATCGAACCCGAGACCCCAGGATTACAAGGCCAGCGTTGTAACAGCTAGACCACCTCATCTTATTATTATTTAGTGTTCTGTCTGAGGACAGGTCCATATGAACAGGATCCTTCCATCCTTTTCTCGGACTGGGACCTGTTCATATACGTTCTTGGCAGATGATCCAGAAGTGGTTTGCCATTGCCTTCTTCTGTGTGTGAATGGAGTAATTGTTGGGATGCCACGGAGAAACCAGGGAAGATCCCGGAGGAAAACTCCGTGTTGCCTAGACAACGGCCTTGCCCAACACAAGTTATCACATAAATGTCTTCTTAGATGTGTGTGAATTGTTAATGGCCCGCGTCGGGATTGTTAGTTTTCGGAGAGAGATTCAAATCTGAAATCAGGGTAATACGAAACGGATCAGAACTGCACAGCGAAGTCTGGAGGCCATTTAGTGAGTTGTTTCAATGGCATGCACAGTATTAACTGTTTTAACTCTCGCTGATAAATCCGTTGCGACATGTGAAGGACACAGATGCTAACAACAACGTTCATTTATTTCGGTAGTTTCTTAATTGTTCTCAGAGCTTACGTCTTTCTGTCTCTTCATGGCCACCTGCGCTGCTGACTATCGCCCAGAACGCGAGGAATGTTCGGGTGGAGACGCTCCATTTTGTTAATAAGGAAAAAAGAAAGGAATAGTTAAAAAGTCTGAAGTATTATGCCGCCAAGGGTACAATGAAGTCCATTCTTATACAGACTCGGGTGCACGTAAACGAGGAAGACTCATGTTATGGGACGCGCACTGTTAATTGTTCTGGTTTAGCTTAGTTAAAACTGTGGTTTCTTTCTTATTCATAGTCTTTGGAATTTATATCAACTTAATGTGGAACGTAAGTAAGAAATTATATGTCAATGGCATATTTAATCTGTATAGACTACGAAATTTCTCGCCTCAACTTAAAACTAGGTAAATAATTAACAATCTAGCATTACCTACTTGGTATTATATTATTTATTTAGTGTTCTGTCTGACGACAGGTCCATATGAACAGGATCCTTCCATCCTTTTCTCGGACTGGGACCTGTTCATATACGTTCTTGGCAGATGATCCAGAAGTGGTTTGCCATTGCCTTCTTCTGTGTGTGAATGGAGTAATTGTTGGGATGCCACGGAGGAAAACTCCGTGTTGCCTAGACCACGGCCTTGCCCAACACAAGTTATAAATTCGGGCACCGCCTGGAATCGAACCCGAGACCCCCAGGATTACAAGGCCAGCGTTCTAACCGCTAGACCACCGTGGCGATCTACTTGGTATATAGAGACTTTATTCAAAAACTGATTATTACTCAGAATATCAAGTAATCCCTGCTCTTATGGAAGCCATGGTTGTCTATCTGAGTCAATCAAGGGGCTGATTAAGCCCCGGTAACCGGGGTTCGATTCGCGACAGAGGCAGACATTTTTTCTTTTCGTCTCCACGCCCGCCCGACCTTAACACAACTCCTCCACAGGTCTTCATTATCGTCGCAGTTAATATCAGTGATAATTTTACCTTAACTTGTTTTCATATAATTTTTTTAAAAAAAAAACTAAAATCGTCCAGTTTCCAGTAACACGAACGTCATTGTGCTACTTCGTGTATATTCCCTTTGAATGCCGCCCGGTTTTCTGTCTAGGTGAAGCCGCGGTTAAACGAGGGACCCACCACTCTGTTTGTAATTGCTCGCCGAGACGATTAATGCTTTGTTTTTTAACGTTTCATTAACTTTAATTATGTTGCCGGAACAGAAACTTGGTCTAACAACACAGCAAGACACGAAACTTGGGGAACAAACCGACTTCTCGTACAATCACTGAAGCTAATGCCGGCCTAAGCCTCGCCTGACTGGCAACTTAAAAAATCAAGCCACGAAATGGTTTCGCTCAAAAAGTCCTGCTCGTGAATACATTAACAGCGCATTCTAAAAGTTAGTGACTATATTATTTTTAAACAGCCAGATCATATCAGTTCATTACCAGGTACCGAATCTGTTACAACTGAAAAGATTATAAATAGTCCAGAACTATGTGAGTATAGCCAAGAATTTTTACTGGATAAGGATCTGGAAGGAGACTATTCGTAATGTAAGTAAGGATCCTGTGGGCATTCATATGGAGCAACTGAGTAAAACTCAGTGATACCCCGGAACGTACGTTCGGAAACCAGGAATAGCATGTAAATTTGTTTACGCGTAAGTCAGGTAGGTGTCAGCCGTGTGTGGGGCTATTTTGAATATACATCGGAAATGTTTGTCACACTCGCCCCCCCCCCCCCCCCCCGAATGGCCACATGTGACGACTTTCTTGTCTGTGAACCCTGTCTTTGTGCACTGATCCTGTCACGCAGTAATTAGGGCAGATTCCCGCTGCTTCGAGATTTCCTTTGGTCTTCGCCGCTTTGGAACCAGATGAAGGGATCGGCCCCTTTTCCTCAGACGTACAGCTGAGCTAACCGGCAACACTCAGCAGTTTTTAAGGTTGTTTAAAGACGCTGTATCGGTTACAAATGCTTTGGTTGGATCTCGAATAAGAAACACAGATTTTTTAAAACTGCCGCTTAGAATAAGAAAGAGATGGTAGGATACTATTAAACGTCTTGTCCAAGGACTCTCCATGGAAACGTATCAGGAGCTAAAGCCCTGCTTTTTATCTGCGGCCGGAGGAAAGAACTATCTACTGCCGAGGAGAGCATAAATATAGATACGAGTTGCGATCGGAAAGTTTCAAGACTGTGTCAATAGAGGGCGAACCGGATGTAGTACGAGCTTCTGCCTTTAGGGGATGCGGCCTACATTCATAGTGAATCAGTGTGCCAGCCGGCATCATCGAATTAGCATTTGTTTCTTAGTTACGGGCGTTTTGGTAGTGCATTACACCGACCGTCCTGCGATTTCGGAATGGCGTGTGCATCAAATTTTGCCAAAGACTCGCCAAAACGGCTACGGAAACCTATGAAATGCTAAAGCAAGCATTTGGGGAGTCCGCAATGGGTCGTGCACAAACTTTTGTGTGGCATTCACGTTTTAAAAATGGCCGAACCTCTGTCGATGATGACGAGCGTTCTGGACGACCATCTTCGAGCACAACGCCCCAAAATGTTACGAAGATTCGGCAGGCCATTCACGAAGATCGACGTCGTACCATCAACGACTTGTGCGACATTGTTGGGATAGGCTATGGGACCTGTCAGCTGATTCTAAAGGAAGAACTCCACATGCGACGCATTTTGTCTGAGGACCAGAAGCAGAATCGACTTCTCGTTTGTCAGGAGTTCAAAGATCTTGCAAGAACCGACCCCAACTTCCTTTCTAAGGTTTCCTCTTCCCAAAGATGAAAATTCAGCTAAAGGCAAGGAGATTTGAGACGATAGAAGAGATTCAGCCCGAATCGCAGATGGTGCTTGACAGGCTGACAAAGAAAGATTTCCAGGAATGCTTCCAGGCTTGGCAGCGGCGTTGGGATCGTTGTGTTCACTCCCAGGGGAACTACTTCGAGGGTGATGGATGAATTTAATACCTGAGATAAGTGTACGGGTTTTTATAGGCGCAGTCTTGAAACTTTCTGATCGCACCTCGTATGTGTACATTTTCTAATCATAAGGGCAAACAGTCTCAAAAGAAAATGTAATTGAAGTAAGAAGATCGTGGCTGTAGGCCTGTGACATTAAAATTGCCAAATTTGGTACAGATACATGTTCCGTTGTTCAGACAGCATGAAATTTAACAAACCAGCAAGAAAATTACTTTTTTAATTAAAGTTTTATTTTTTATATTTTAGACACAGTCTTTATATATTTAAATGTGACAACTGCTTCGTTACTGGAACTAAAATGAGATTAACTCATTTTAAATGAATAATAATAACAATAATTATAATTTAATATATTTATATCTAGTAGGATAATTAGAGACGACTCTACATCTATGGTAAATCACATTTCAAGGTCACTACCTTAACTAAGTACACGTGTTTCTGCTTTTGTAAGGACATTTGCAACAAATATTATATTTCGTTTCTGGGCATTTTATAACATTACATATAACCAATTTAATTTTAAATTTCCTCTATTCATAATATGTAGATTTTGTATTTTACATACGGACTGCGTTTCATTTGTTTCTTAATTTTATTTATTGATTTTATACGCCGTTTGTGGGTTTTATTACATTATTTTATATTATACTATTCTTTTTAGTGCCGTCCTCAACTTTCATTTGCTTGGCCGTTGTCAAGTTTATAAATAAATTAATTGCACTCTTTTAATCCAGTTGATGAAATGGACACGAAATTACAGCCGTGATTGTTTGTTTCCGACCTGCAGATATTATGAGACGGGGAGCTTCAAAGCTGGCGTCATCGGCGGAAGTAAGCCCAAAGTAGCGACACCTCTTGTGGTGGACGCCATTGCGAACTACAAGCGTGAGAATCCCACCATGTTCGCGTGGGAGATTCGGGATCGACTCCTGGCTGAAGGCATCTGTTCGCAAGACAATGTTCCCAGCGTCTCCTCCATAAACAGGTGAGTCTGTAAATATAAAAAGGACGAAGGATATATTTTCGATCGTAGAGAAGTCACTTGTTAACAGTCAAAGAATACGTACCTTGCTACAAGACATAGTAGAAAATTAACAAGTCTCTACGTGTCCCTCAAGACTCGTTAAGGCTTGCATTACTGCATGTTGTAAAGTTCTAAAAATGTTGATTATGAAATAGCAGGAGTGTCGAATCGTATATTTTCCTCAAATTATATCGTATCACTATGGATGGGATTACAGAATTGCTTAACACATGTCCATATATTTAATCATCTGCCAGGTACAATCTCAGTTTTACATGTTTTTCTCGCAGGGTTATACGTTTTAAAAACTTATCTAAGATTTTCCAGCATGTTTTGGCATTGCTACCGTCAACCAAACAGTGATACTTGTTTTAAGAACTATAAGGAATACCGGAATTATTTTAATATTTCGGGAAATTGTATAAGCCGCGAAATCAAAAGTAAACTTAGCAGATCCTATATGTATTATTGCAGTTCGTTCCATCCCCTGATGATGACGGTGACGACAAAACATTTCGGGTAATAAACTTAGACTATCTTTGCAACAAATTACCTCTATGATCCAGCGTATGAGTAAAATTGATATTGTTTCTAGTGGATAATAAAATATATATTTATGTATTATATATTTTGCTTCAACGGAGCGAATTATTATAACGAAACCATATATTTCTCTCAAATCTGCGTTAATTAATAAAGAACCGTCCACTGAATGTATTTATTTTTGAGATAGAAATTTCTGATATATTTTCATCTCTCATGGTAATTGTATTCCCTCAGTACATTTGCAAAGAGACATTATTATTTTTCACGAATTTTCAAAAAGCATACGGGGTGGAGGGGGGACACATTTACGAGTATTTTTGAATAGGGTTCATGGAAGAAGTTCTTTTGAATTTTACATGTTCAATTAAGATATATTACGCTGTGTTAGCCAACATTTCCAACAGCCTTGTTCTGTGAGTCTCAATATTAAAATATCCTAAATATTAATCACGCCAGGGAACCATTGAGGAACGGGAAGATGACAAACCTTCGACTGAACATGGAGGTTAGTTGTGTGTTTTACGCTCCGGCCGCTTTACCCCGAGGGAAAAAGTAACAGTTTGTTCAACGGAATTACTTACTCGTTCGGAAATTGTAGATCCTGAAACGATTTATTTGAAATTTTCATTAGAGTCCTGCGTATTGACTGGCTGTGTTTTAATCTCGTCCTTGAAGCCTGTGCAAATCTGAAATCCCCAAGACACCAGTCTATTACGCCACATCAGCGGGTAAATCTGTAGTGCTCCTACAAATGATTAAGTTTATTAAAAGCGAGTTGAGCTGTAGAGGGCGCGATCACAGATGTTACATGTGACGGAGGTGTCAGGAGGGTGGGTGGAGGGGTTATTCTACCCCCATCACTGCACATACAAGGGGTAGCTCTGTCCCCAGAGAACATTTGTACGGAAAGTACTGGACCCTGGGGAAGGGCACAATTGGAAGGGCATAAAAGCTCTTCTTGTACTTTGATTACAAATATGTTAATAGGATGTGATTGGTTCACTTGAAATATGGTAACGTTATTGCACGTCTAGTCGCCGTGATGCTCACGGATTTCAGAACAGTCACACAGTTACAGAAACCAACAAAGTTAATTAGCATCAATATTTTTGGGCTTTGTCCATGGTATAAATAAATGAAATAGAAATAAAAATAAAATACGACGTTTCGGAAGCTAGAAGTTCTTCCCTCTTCAGATAAAAAGGAAAGGGTTGAAACCCTAGCTTTCGTGGTAGCTCAACCAAAGGGCCCAATAACGAGATTGTTTTACCTGAAGACGGAAGGAGTTACAGCTTCCGAAACATATTTTATCTTTATTTCTATTTGTTATTTAGACCAGTGGTATTCAACCTTTTTTGTTCGCTTACCCCCAGATATAATTTATCTTCAACTTTGTACTCTCGAAGTTGTTGGTGTATAATTTAAGTTATACGTAGTATATAATCTACATCTAAAATAAATTAAATAAATTACATTACTGATTATTCAGTGTTTATCATAAAATAATATATTTTTTTTAATTTCACGTACCCCCTAAGATGTCTTCGCGTACCCCCAGATATAATTTCTCTTCAACTTTGTACCCCCCAAAGTTGTTGGTGTATAATTTAAGTTATACATAGTATATAATCTACATCTAAAATAAATTGCATTACTGATTATTCAGTGTTTATAATAATTTTTTTTTTTAAATTTCACGTACCCCCTAAGACTATAGACAAAGTCCAGAAAAATGTTCACAGATTCTCAGGGACCATCATCGCAAACCTTTAGACTTTAACCAAAATTAATTCGCACGACAACGTTCAGTGTGTAAATCCACAAACATGAAATGTCATCCGTCAGTCAATGCAGTTGGTTTAGACATAACCTCAAAATGACGTGTTCGTTTTATCCACTTTGAGTAAAGAACGCGGTAGGTAACAGTGTGGGCCAAATACTAAGTTATTAAACGTTAAACTTTGTGGTGGCAGATTTATGAACTCTGCAAGAAGCAGCTGGAGCAGGCAATCGTAAGCCTCACACACATCCGCGTTACAGGCAGACGAGTAGACCGCCATTTTGTGGTTCCAGAAACCCAAACGAGCGAAACGGCGACGACCGAGTGAAATGTCGACCGCGGCGGCGAAGGGGGAGGGGGCGAGGCGTCGCACGGCACAATTCTTCTTCTTCTTCTCCTTACTCCCTAAAGAAGAAAATTCATCCCTCCTTCGGCTTTACCTCATCATGGATCTACTACCCCCTCGTCCATTTCACCCCCTGCTTCTGCATTTCTCTCCCCCGCGCTTTGCATTCCTTCCTCCACATCTCCATTCTATCTCCGCCTCTCCTGAAGGGACTCATCCTCTTAGAATCGTACACCACTTTACGCGGTACACTCACGTCCTACATCATCGGCTGTCTACCCCAGCGACCTCTCTGCAACCGCAAGGCTAGTCTATGTTCTCTGATTCGTAACCGGCTGTCTCTGTAATATATTTAATTCCATTGCGTTTTCGCAGTCTTAACGATAGTTCACAGAGTCTGGTGGTATTAAGGCCTTGTTCGGTTTCCTTCGTCATCTCATTTACTAAAACAGCTTTTCGTTCGTTACATTATAGCTGCTTCCA
Source organism: Zootermopsis nevadensis (assembly GCF_977971745.1). NCBI lineage: Eukaryota > Metazoa > Arthropoda > Insecta > Blattodea > Termopsidae > Zootermopsis > Zootermopsis nevadensis. The sequence goes on from NW_028259138.1 coordinate 12,423,087, forward strand.
TCTTTTTCATTTATCGGTCTGTGTATTAAAATCTCCGGTTTAAGGCTGAGTGTTGCGTCTATTTCCACGTTTACCAAATGTTTAGTGTAATATTAGTTGGAATTTCACTTTAAATTAGGCCGTGGTCTAGGCAACACGGAGTTTTCCTCCGTGGCATCCCAACAAATACTCCATTCACACACAGAAGAAGGCAATGGCAAACCACTTCTGGATCATCTGCCAAGAACGTATATGAACGGGTCCCAGTCCGAGAAAAGGATGGAAGGATCCTGTTCATATGGACCTGTCGTCAGACAGAACACTAAATAATAATAAGATGAGGTGGTCTAGCGGTTAGAACGCTGGCCTTGTAATCCTGGGGGTCTCGGGTTCGATTCTCGGCGGTGCCCGAATTTATAACTTGTGTTGGGCAAGGCCGTGGTCTAGGCAACACGGAGTTTTCCTCCGTGGCATCCCAACAATTACTCCATTCACACACAGAAGAAGGCAATGGCAAACAACTTCTGGATCATCTGCCAAGAACGTATATGAACAGGTCCCAGTCCGAGAAGAGAAAAGGATGGAAGGATCCTGTTCATATGGACCTGTCGTCAGACAGAACACTACAAAAAAAAAAGTTGCGTTATAAAGTTTGATATGAAACAGTTAACTAAACAGATTCTTCATTAAAACTTTCCAGTTATTTATCTACGCATTAAATCAGATTGCCGTGAAAGGTTCAAATCAGGACGTTCATAGTGTGTATCCATTTTTAATGTCGCTAAAGAGATGAAATGAAGGAATGTGAGATGAGCGGAACATATAGCACGCGTTGGGAATTTAGATGTTTAGAATAATTGGTAGTGTCTAGTGGGAGATATCAAAATAAATGCATTTAAAATAGAAACAAGTGGATTCAGCTGGCTTAGAATACGGTCCAATGGCGGAGTGTTGTGAAAACGATAACGAACCTTCGAGTTTCACTTTTTAACAAGGTGAGCGACTGTAAGTTTCTAAAGAAGGAACCAGGTACGATGCTATTGGAATTGCTGGCCTATGTGAATGAACTGTAGACTGGCTTATCCTGTACCTTGGTAGCTGATGTCTACGGCTACAGAGAAGTGGCTGCCTGCAGCCTACAGGAAACCTTCCTTCTTATTGATCCTCTCACCCCCTCCCCCTGCCCTTCCGAGCGCTCCAGACGTCGTGAGGGGGGAGGTTTCCTCCTTGGCTTCAAGAAGAACTCTGTAGGGATTTTATGTTGGGTTATGGAGGCTTTGGAAGCTTCTGTAGTTTCCATCTCTATAATCTAGCCGATATTGCAGCTGCCTGACGCGAGGTTTGGTTCACGTACAGCCCCCAAAATGTATCCGATATGGCACCCCGCTGAAATTTAGAACATAACTGATGGGATATTTTACTGGGCTGTTTCAACTGGAACATTTACGACATGGATTGGATGAGAATTTATTTATGAATGGTGAAAAAAGTAAAATAACTACTCGATCCACCGAGATTCGAAATGGATACATTTAGAATACAAGTCAGAATCGTTGGCTGCTTTGTTACTGTTTTTTTTTTTCATTTCGGACAAAACAGTACGGAATGAGCGATAATTATTAATAACAATATTGAAAAGTAGTACAATGCAGAGCAGAAATGCAGAAGAGATTTTAAAGCCTCCTTTACTGTGTAACCGATACGGTCATTGATAGATATTTTCGGCTGAAAGATAAGACGGACGGACGGACGGACGGATAGGATATGTCCATAAAACTTTCTTCGCTTATTCTAGAGAAGTGGTATTCAACCTTTTTTGTTCGCGTACCCCCAGATATAATTTCTCTTCAACTTTGTACCCCCAAAGTTGTTGGTATATAATTCAAGTTATAAATAGTATATAATCTACATCTAAAATAAATTAAATAAATTACATTACTGATTATTCAGTGTTTATCATAAAATAATATTTTTTTTTAAATTTCACGTACCCCCTAAAATGTCTTCGCGTACCCCCAGATATAATTTCTCTTCAACTTTGTACCCCCAAAGTTGTTGGTGTGTAATTCAAGTTATACATAGTATATAATCTACATCTAAAATAATTTAAATAAATTACATTACTGATTATTCAGTGTTTTTCATAAAATATTTTTTTTAAATTTCACGTACCCCCTAAGATGTCTTCGCGTACCCCCGGGGGTACGCGTACCTCAGGTTGAATAACACTGGTCTAAAGCATAAAGAATTCGTATAACTTATTTTCGATTGCCTTGGTGACTTTGTGTTCCGAAATATTTAGTTTGTATCTTGAAATAATGCTATAACCTTTTTTCTAAAATATTCAAACCTGATACAAATCTTTTTTTTATTCCTTTGCATGAAACTCTTAAGAATAATTTGAAACTTGGCGCGTTCTGCAACTCAGCACGAGCTCATCGGCGTCCTTTCTCTAGCAGCTGGTCTGTACCTTCAGTGCATATCTCGAAAGATTTCAAGACGAGTCGGGATCAGTTGTTACACATTTATTTATCATCAGTTCTCGCTCACTTCAGAATTGAAACTTCGGGACAGAAGTTACGCCGACACCTCGAAATATCCCGTTCCTTCTCCTGCGCGTTTCCTTTTCCACATCGACCGCGGATTGACGGAATAAAATGAAACGATAGTAAAACTTGAGAAGATGGCGTAAGGAGGTTCTTAGCGGGGTAAATGGCGAGAAGTCAGATCATGGCGATGCTGGAATAGTCGGTCTGCTGGGAATGGTTTGCGCTCCTTGCCTGAAGCAACTCTGCCATTCCTAGCACCGGGTGACCCTCAACTTCGTACTCGATTCTGCAAAACAAAAAAATCAAAACAAAAACCTGCTTATAACGGAACCCGCAGATACCGAAACGTTACTCCGTTGAAGACAGGTTTCCGGTGTAGCCGGGTTCACCACAGTTTCTACTTAGCATTTTGATCATGGAATGGTTTTATATGTGACTTTTTATTTAAAAAAATAAGTATAAACGGTAATTGACCGATTGGTTTGTGTTAAAGAGATGCGTTGTGTTTTCTTGGAGGTAAGAATGAAACTTGTATTGCACAAAAGAACATTTGTTTAATGTTTGCTTCTTTGATGCAAGTTTCGTGTAGTTTACAAGGCCTAAAGCTCTCTGCATTGGCGCTACTAGGCAAAGTGTTCTCTCTTAGAAGCTTTGCTGTCAACAGGTGCCTTCATGAGCACTTAAAATGTGTGTGTCGAAAACTTTGAAACAACGTATCAACTACTGTGGCTGTTGGTTCTTTTTTCGCTCTGAATTGAAATGTATGGGAAAGGAATACGTGATAAAATAGGAAAGATAAAAATGTACGAGTGGTATAAATTAAAGGAATAATTGGGATAATGAATTGAGATACGAAAGATATCATTTCACGTTGAATTACATTCGGCCTTCTCTAATTGTCTTTAAATACGATTTGGATGAAATTTATTTTTCAAAAGAGGTAAAATTCAATGGCTTTGCGAGTGGAAATGAAAATAGGCGATATTTAAAATATATATATTAATATAAGGAATCCCAAAGGCATGTGTATGTTTTATATAAAAATTATACAAAGTATCGTTAACAGTTTTTGTAGAATTCTATAAAATTAAATTATAATTATATTTAAAGTCTTCAAGAGACAGAGTAAATCGGATTTAATAAAGCCACGAACTCCATATCATGCGTTCACTTTATGCACCTTGTGCAAATAGCACACAAGAGCCATTATCAACGTTTCTTTTGTCGTCACGTTTAACAAAGTGTTCATGTTGAAGAACTTTGATTTCTGCTTCACTTGTCACTGGCAGAGATGGGCAATCATTTATAATATTCCTCAGGGGTCAATGCAGACGTCAACACTTGGCCAGCGCCCCAGTGCACTTACTGGTACCCCCTCCAAGCCGGCACTGTTACTTCTAGTACATTGAACACGAGAGAACCTCCTCGTCCCAGCTGCATATTTATTTCGTTAAGGGCACAGCGACAGATGTCGCCTCTTGTCTGCGTTTCACTGGGACCGGTTTCCATCCAAATAAAGCTCTAAAGGTTTGAAAAACTATTGAATGTGTTACTCGACTCCAGAATCATATATTACTCTGCTTTCAAGTGCTTTTAAACCACGGCAAAGTTAGGGAAGGACTTGCCACGGGCTGGGCTTCGAAATTCAGTCAGACTTCTTTCTACATGGGCCCAATCTCGTCGATTACATTTCTTCATCTCTGTTAGGTCTTCAGTATCTGCCTTTTTGTCCGCCTCTCTATATCTCAGTTTCTCTATTAATGTATGTATGTCTCTCTATACACGCAGATTTTTTTTAAAAAAATTAGTATCTTTATTTGTGTAGATGTACAGGTTAATCTTGCGCCCAACCATCTTTATCCCACGACTTATCGCAATAAATTTTATGGAATCTCGACCACAGCTTTAGTTATTAGACAATGTCAACTATTCGACAAGAATCGAAGCACTGACTTTCACAACCTGGTCACTCACTTCACTCGTTTGTCACTGCTATCAAATTACGTATCTACAAAACAATCAAAAACTTGCACACCTGATACAGAGGAATACGTAGTTAAACTGTAGTTCTCTAGTTATGACATGCAGTTGTAAAGGACAAAGAAGGAACAGAATGGCAGATACAGAAAAATTTCAAACCCATCTCAGATTTACGGTTAGACGAACACAAAATGCTATAAACTTCCTGTCGATAACATAACTTAGTTTAACCCTTTGAAGACGAAGCTCGTCTAAATATTATTTAATAAATCAGTCCGTACCGCGAAGAAAACACTACACTTCACCATTACAAATGACAATTGGTTGACGCTGTTTAAGAAAATAATCCCTTTCTACTCTGAGAACAATCCGAAACCCGTACATACAAAACGCAGATTTATTAACTGTGTGAAGTAGGTGGTACATATAATTACCACTGGGTCTTAAAGGGTTAATGTCTCTCTTAATATTTTGCTATGTCTAAGGACCTTGCGTAGTTTTCCTTTTGTAATGACTGATCGTCTGTAAAATTTAAAGAACAGATCCATGTAGCAATATGACTGACGAATGAATTTCTGTTTAACCCTTTGAAGACGAAGCTCGTCTAAATATTATTTAATAAATCAGTCCGTACCGCGAAGAAAACACTACACTTCACAATTAAAAATGACAGTTGGTTGACGCTGTTTAAGAAAATAATCCCTTTCTACTCTGAGAACAATTCGAAACCCATACGTACAAAACGCTTAGTTATTAACTGTGTGGTACATATAGTTACCACTGGGTCTTAAAGGGTTAAGATATCACATCCACGAAGAGATGTGAAGATAGAATGGGCGAAGGTGTGTGACAGAAATCAGCGTAAACCTGAGGAATCCAAAAGTAGATTCTGTGCCAAGTGCAGGGATTACGTCGCCTGACTTGTTCTGTGGCTACCATCAGAACGTCCTCCTGTCGGTCCACTTGTGTAGTTCAGGTCGATGATTCACTCTGATTAATACATAACAAGCGTAATGTGTATCCTGAAGCAAAGTGATCAGAACAAGATTACAGCTTCTCTCTGTACCGAGCGGCTTTATAATAGCAGCAAAATCCAATCCCCTTATCTGGCGCAGAAAGCCCGCCCCAACGTGTAAGCAAGCTATGTAATGTCACAACATATTACCCCACTAGCGATAAGAGGCAGCAGGTCCCATCGAAATTAATTAATGGAAACAACAAGGCCTCCCCTCACCCCCAACGCAACTTTAGCTGCCGTAGATCTATTGATTGCCTAAATGAAAGTGGACAGACCCACCCCGTCACTTGGTTATGTATGAGAACGTGGCAATGTCTTGTATAACAGGGCTACTCAGCCTCTCAGAACGCAGTCGTCTTCCAATTACAATACGGGGTTATTGTTCGAGAATGCTATACCTGACCTTTCCAAATATCTCCCGAAAAATTTACTAAGCTTTATTATACTCATCGCCCTGACGATGGAGGTAGCAAGGACCTCTGAAACGTCTATAAACTTCTACCAGACTACAATCTGAAATCTTACTTATCATATAGATAGATAATAACCTCCCCGATGCGTGATACGTTCCCACCAGTCTTACTGTCCTTGATTTGGACGTCCTGGCAAATTTAACTGGTACCTAATGCAAGTGCCACCGAAATAGGAGAACGCGTTTGTAATGTGGAAGTAATTTCAGTAAGAACAGCAGTCAAGTTGACGAAACAGAGTAGGAAAGTTTCTTGTCGTATCAGATTCGTACAGAATACAATAGTATTCGAACAGAAGTTAAGTCCCTACTTTCTGTAACCAGGGGTCATTTGAGAGTGACCACTTTTGTACAGCGATAAATTCTACAACCAGAACTCAGTATAGTTGAAATTGGCTGGCGTAATCTCGGCTCGCGTGTCTCGTCTGAGACTCCTTAGATATGCAACAGCGTGTACAGTCAACTACCGCTCCTTCATCTTGTGTTTCTAGACGGATCTGATAGAGGGGAATGTAATTAGAGCGACACGGCAGTGGCCTTCCGCTGTTGAGTGGTCACTGAGCCGGTTACAGCGTTTTCTAGTCCTGACGGCACAGCAGCCAAACATCCTTACTCTACAATAAAAACTGCATTGACACAGGAACAGTCAAAATAAACATCTTAGAAATCTAAACAAAATAAAACGACGTATTAAACCGAAAAGTAATTAAAAATAATGAAATGTTATGGAGCGAAATGTAATGTTTATTCAACTTTTGAATCTTCCCATAGATTATATTAGCAATAGAAGAACATCTGGTAAAGGAACTGATCCCTGTACTGGTGATGTGCATTAAATACTGTAATTTGTGATTAATGTTGTAAGAATCCGTAATCTAACCGAATCTAGAATTTCTCAGTAAGTAATTTTGTTATCAGGAACCTTGAAAACAGACAGGGCGTCTAGATTCCACATTAAGAAGAAGTTAACAATTATGCAGTAACAAGGCACGCGTCACGTGTCTCATATGAAAGCCGTTGAGTATCCCTATCACTTCGGTACATTGTGGTACTCAATTATTGTCCCCTTGCCACTAATTACTGCTGTACTGGGGTCGGAGAACCTCTTAAGACACTTATAATGCACTTTGCACTGCATATCCTCTTAAGTGAGCAGAAGGAACGGCTTGGAGTGCTAAGGTACAGTCCGAACAATATTTCTGCAACATCCATTAATATATTCCCACCATAGCTAAGCCAATAAATTATCTACTTAGAGTAAAGTTTGATGTTATCACAGCGGTGTGTCTGAAGTTTGCTGTCTTTCTGGGTTGTTGAGCCGTGTAGTCCGGTACAGATTTGTCGACGTTTCTAAAGCGCTTGCTGCAAGGTAAGGCCAGACTAAACAAGAACCCGGAAGACATAGCGGTTTCATTTCCGACAGTAAAGTTGTAGATTTTCTCGTGTCACAATTAAATCGCTACATTAACTGGTGCGTGAGTCAAATTTTCTCGATAAACTGTTGACTAGAATTTTTCACTTTTTACCCCCCCAAACCTTTCACCCTAAGGCCCATATTCCAACGTTACTGTAGTCTCAATATCGGTAAAAATGTGAAGCTATTACGTCAGTTCTGGAGCCAGTTTAATCCGATATTTTTCACCAAAATTTCTTAACTTAAAAGCCGTGTTGCTATTTCCGTCTAAAGACCCAAACTGATAACAGATACAGTAACAAATTATCAAAATAAACTTAATTTATTACATTACAACCACTACACTCCGTATTGAACGCGATGCTCCACCAATTTCATCCAGTCTACATCCTAAAATTTACTATAACAAAACTTTTTAATATTATACTTCCACCTGCTTTGTGTCCAAAGGTATTTCCCCTCAGAAATTCTGCAACAGCTGGCAAAGCAAATGTTGGAGGTGCTTCAGACTCGAGAGCGGACAGCAACAGTCACTGTTTACGCTTTGTGCCTTTTTCTTCTTTTTCTCCTTCCCTTTTCCCCCATACGCTTATCATCTGTGCGCTGGGTGAGCGAGAGAGGCAGGCCAGTGTGTAATCCGCTTGTATTAGCTGCTGTATGAGGCTGATACCAGCCGCTGAGGGGATGTTAAGTACTTGTATCTTAGCAAACGGACTGCTCTTTTCAACATTTATTCGTCCCGCACGCATGGTGGTACAGTCACGTCCAAAAAGAGACTAGACAGAGTAAACATAATTTTTGATCCCAACGCAAAACACCGTCTTGATGCAGTGGTCAAAAGTTATGTTTTATGTTCAGGAGACTCTGGGTTTGATTCTTGGTCAAGGGACTAACTATTCTGTTCAAAGTATTTCTTTCGATTGATAAATTACGTAAAAATGTTGTTTTCATTACACAATTGAAATAATTATGAATAGGAAGGGATTTTGAAGGAGACGGTCTTGGTCTCTTTGTAGATACTAACTGGAGAGTCTGAGGTAAATCATGAAGCACTTCAGTGACGATAATCGTTCGGAACAAGATTCGAACCAGACACCTCTTGAACACAAGAGAATATCGTTGTATTACGCCAGTGTACTGGCCGTGTTCTAATCTAGGAGGTGTTTAACAATATTTCTATCCCGACTGTACCAGTACCTCATCGTAGCTGTCAGCCAGGAAGAAGCAAATCCCTTGTGAATGCCCCGCTAAGTCGCTGTGGATAATGCATAAACCCTACATGTACTTTACACTGTATTAGTGACCAATCGAGAACTGCTAATCCTGTTATATCAGCCAATCAGCAATGGAAGAGGGATGTTTGTCCCCTCGTTCAAATAACTACTTCAAATTTTCCATTGCTTGTATCTCTTTGCGGTTACTGTACATTTTGAGTTAAGAATAACACATCAGCATAGAGGCCACAACTCGATTAAATCAGCCACAATTCAATAATCTTCATATTCTTGTTCTGTGTTCATTTAAGGACAGACCGCGGACATTAGAACCAAAAAGTGACTGGGCTACGTACAGTTTAATGGTTAAGATAAGCGTTCACCTGAAAGACCGAGCTATACATGTGACCATAATATTTAAATACTTCTTAAGGTAACAAATTTTTTTAATGTACGTCGATTGGACTGAGACGGCTTAGAATCATATAAAATTGTGGGGTTTGTGTTAGCAGTGTTAAATATTTGCGATCTGATATCAGACCGTTGTTTAAATATTTCTTTAACTACCACGTTAAAGGAATACGAGAACTAGTTCGACCATCGAAGAGATGGAAGTATCAGTTCGAGTACCCTGGACACTGAAACTGGTCACATGGGCTAGAATTTCTACCAGCTGATAATGATGAGCTCATTAATAATGAACGTTGCCGGCGAATGGTTCGCACACCTGCATCATCCATAGATCTTGAGTTCAAATCTCGGCCCGGACAGATTTCTCGTGGTTTTACTCACCCCGTTAAGTCATATTCCGGGATAAAAGCTAACTTTAAATTAGGTCAAGACTTTTTCCTGTCATAATTTTTAATGTATTAGTCATTGTTCATCCTATAATGAGATATTATATACTTCTAACTACCGACAACGTTGTTAAATAAGCATAAGTGGCAAATTCTTAAGTACATAAATAAGGGAGGAGCGTCTCGTTACATAATCTTGAGTTAATGTCTTGGGAATCAAATGGAGAAATATCGATTCCCAGAATTATTCTGTGTGTGTACCCTCCGAATGAAAAGCGAAGGAAAAAGGAAAATCTCTTTTGGCGTCTCCTGCCTGAATTTGATGACGATGATTTTGCTAATGATGATTCACCTCTTGTCATGACGTCTGTGAGCTTTAATTCTATCAACACTTATCATTTTATATACCTTGTCGCAGACTCGTTTAAGTCTCTTAGACCATTCTCAGTGCCTACTTACTTAAATATTCTTCGCTTGTCAGCTTCTGGTTGTACAAATATCTGTCAGCATTAGCCTGTGCAATATACCCCTACAATTTTACACGGTTTTCAAGTATTATAATACAACTTTTTGCCTGAAAGTGTTTTTATGTTGTCTTGTAAGCTGGTACTACCTTATCCGATGATACAGGGTGCTCTTCTGATAGAATACACAGCCATTTAAGTACTAACGCGTTCTTCCAAACCGAGCGTTACTTTCAACGTGAACCGACTGTCCTCTGACTGTTGTACCTGAAGTACATCCATCAAACAAGCAATTGATGAACTCGACTTCACGGCCCCGTGGGTCTCTCAGTCAGGGGCAGCTGTGAATGGCTGAATAGCCTACCCCTGCCTTCCTCCTTTGCGAGGATTTTAGATGCACCTTTTCTGTAATTTAATAGGTACGGTCGAAAGTATCCCCCAGCAGAATGGTCTGGTACAATTTCATTGCGGACCGTGTATGGACCGTGTACCTCAGGTTGCGAACGAAGCAGCTGTAATGGGTTATATCTACTACTTGTTACGGTAAATTGGTTTTAGTTTATTTGGTCACGGGTTTTAAGAAAACTACGTCGTGTGGATATTTGCATGTTCTCTTGTCTTTAAAAGTAATAATATTTTGGTTTGGTCTCCTATCGTCCTCGCCTATTCTTAAGGACGGGCTGAATAAAGAGAGCTGGAGGATGTAAGGAGTGAATAATTGCAAGAAGACTGCTTACAGACAAACCAGAGGAGAGAACACAGAGAAAGCAGAACGATAATTACCCCCCAAAAATATTCAGTTCTGTTCGCTGCGAGGAAGGTAGAGATTTATTTGTCGAAGTAAGTTTGTTCTCAGATAGCTTCTTAATACGAGTCTACTCTGGGATAAGGGTTCCCTTTTATGTGAAAACTTTGAACCTGCTGGCTTGTTTCACTTTATCTTTGTGCAAGGACGAAATGGACTTGAGCGATTATGAGAATGTCTCTGTGTTTAACAAAGCGGTATATTCTTTTCTGCGTTAGGGAAACCATGTAAAACTTTCAGAATGGTTTTTGGCTACAAACATTTTAAAAACGTTTAAAAGGTGACAACGAAGAATAGAGAGCTGATATTACAAAAGGCAGGTACGGTGTCTCTGGGGACTGTACACCAAGAAAAGCTTTTGTTATCCTCTGTCCTTGGTACATTGAAATGTGCAGATCGTCTGGGGGCTTACTTACCTGCTCAGTCCCCAACGAAATGCCGCTAGCCTTCTAGAAAAAAAAAATCGTGTCTTAAATTAATAGACAAGTCAAGTAGGCATATATCGTGTTTCAAAACCCGTTAAAATCAACGGGAATATAAACTGTTTAAAACTGCACGACTCGAGTAATGGAGCCGGAAGACGTCGGTAAGTAAACAGGCCATGTGTTGATCAGCTCTCGGTTTACGTGGGGTCACAGGCATTTTCTTCGCCGTCCTGCCCATGTGGGGCATTTCAACCTTACGTACTGGAGCTCCTCCCCTGAGGTAAAGCCGGCCACTTACATCCATCTAGTGTCGAGGTTAAAAATACATGGAGCTGTCCGATGGAGACCTCATACGCCTTACGTAAACGCGTGATGTGAAACATATTCTTACTCTTAGAAGGATTTGAAGTTGTCACAACGGCGACTCCGAAGATGACTCTCTTCTGGGTCGTTGCGCCGTGTAGTCTCGTAGAAGTTTACCGACGTTTCAGAGGTTCTTGCTGCCTCCATCATAAGACACCCTGATCATCTCATTGAAAAATGAAATAGAAGTAATGTAATATAACAAGCTCAATCAGTTTTATATGTTATACCGTAACACTTCTTGACAATCGTATTGAACACACATAATTTTTTTTTTTAAGTAGGACTAATTTTGTGAATATGAATAAAAATTAATTTCTCCCGGAAGATCTTAGTGTAGAGCCTCAGTAATATATTTATTTGAATCCCGTTTAGTAGTTTGTGGAAATGTAAGCGTACAAAGCTCGAACTGACGGCTGCTACCCCTCCCTGTTGTGCTTTCATTTCCTGAAATATTCGTAAGAACCTGAAGAGTTCTGTGTCCGCTGTCAGTTTGCAGGTGGCATCCCATCAGCTGTTATTAAAGCTATGAGCTGTTTGATTAGCCCTTAGCAAACAGCGCTTCGAGCTAACAGCCAGGTAACCATATGTCGCTCTCTGGGTGACGACGAGTTGACAGTCTGAAGCCTGATCACTGGCCACCATTTACGGTATCACTGCAGATCACCTTTAATTATTTTTGAAGCTCTGGTAAAAATCACAACCATTGTTTATTCTACAGAGTGCTCCAGTTAGAACGTCACCGATCTTAAACAAATACCATACATGCCGTGTCCAGTAATACATTTAAAATCCTGTCTGATCGATCTTCCTGTTTCGTCAGCTGTAAACCTGTTCAGAACAGGTGTTTATTAATCCCGATACCTGATTTATATGAATGAGTTGCGCGCGTTTTGATGGCATCATATCATATGACAGTGTTTCAGATATAAACACGTACTTTTAACTAGCTTTTTATCTATTAACTTTTCAAGGAAGTAAGCTTAGGTACACTTAAAATTATACACTATCTGGACTTTTTCCATAGTCCTTGTTTAAAAGAAAAAAAAAACATGACGTTTCGGAGGCTGGCTCTGTTTCCGTCTTCAGGCGAGAGTTACCTACTCAGTTGAGTCCGTTGGGTAGAGCTAGTCTCCGTCACTGAGAAAAGCCCAGATAGTCCATAATTTAAAGTGTAATCCACCATCGTCACAACGCTTTAGAATTGAGCTTAGTTAGCTTGCTGAGTAGCTAACTAGATTCCCTACCTAAAGCCTCCTCACTTTTATCTCGTCGTCCGTCATGAGTGCCAAAGCAAACAGTGGCCAGTCGGAGTGCCCTGTAGATGCTGGGAAAACATTGTCACATTCATAATTGCGTAATTATTACAGTCTCTCTTTGTTCTTCCTGCAACACCATCTTTGCATCTTTGATGGTGAATCTTCAAATCCTGTAACAACAGAGAATTTAATTCTAAAGTTTTCTGGCTGTAGTAAGCGTACATTACATTTAATATTGCTGGATTTCTGGACTTTGTCTATCGTCAAGTGTCCTGGAAGAAACACCTTTTCGAAAATGGATATGTTTCCGTCCTGTGTGAAGAAATGTGGAGTATAACTGTTTAGCTATGACCGTTATAAAAAGCTAACTTCAGTTCAGTAGACAATCATAGTAATTTTAAAATATAATATTAAAACAGTCCTATTTGTATCTCTTTGTTATTAGGATGATCAAATCAAGAAGGATAAGTTAAGCGAGACATGTGGGATTTATAAAAATGTGAGAAATACGTACAATATTTTAATTGGAAATCCTGAAGTAAAGAGACTATTCGGAAGACATAGATGTAGACGGAAGTATAATGGAATTTTGGGGAGCACAGGGTAAGGACAGACTGCAATAAACATTCGGTTTCCGTAAAAGTCGGGGTATTTTCGAGCTACTGTCAGCTTCTCAGAAATTACGCTGCTCTATGGTGTCCCTTATGTATTTGTTTTCACATGTGGAAAGGCCCTCTTTTAAAATACCATAGATTTTGAAGTAAACATTGTACTGGGACCTGTCTGCATGAAACCGTTTACCTTTGAGCAGTTGACAGTTGCTTTACTAGCCATAAAGTTCTTGTGTTCATCACAGTATTCACAGAATGCCACTATTATACCACGTCGAAAAAACTTTCAATAGAAGGAATATGTATAATAATGTAAAACTTGTGTCTTGCAGTTTTACAACGAAAGTTTTTGGAGAAATTTTATATAATTGGATTTGAGTTTCATATAAGAAGCGTTGATTGTGAATACAGACAAATGTGAAATTGTCCTCGAAGCATTTAGATTCCGTGTATCTTATTTAATCGAAATATTTTGTTGAGTATCGAGATAAAATATTTGAATAGATTAAATGGACGAACATGAATTTCTTTGTCCTACGCATTTTGTGCAAAGACCGTATAAAATTAATGAGTGTAGCTCAGGTTAAAGACACCGATTATGCTTTCCATTAATGAATGTTAATAGAAGGTTAAAATGTATCATTGGCCATGAACCGTTAATTTCAAGCCGTTCTCGTTCGAGTTGTAACACAGGCAGTTGAGATGGTGAAATATGCGAATAGCCAAAACTTTACTTTCTTGCTTTCACTCGAAAGGAAGAGAAGTATTGCCAAAAGATGAGTCTTGAGTAGACTTGGGGGAACAATATCAGCCCCCCCCCAAACAGCACCGGGGGGAAACATTACGCTCAAGTTCGCCTGATCTCCCCCCCAAGACACCCACTTGGCGTTAAGACTCTTGGCTCTCTCACATTCTTCTGCAAATCCTCGGGTTTTAGATTGTCGACTTTTGCAATTTCTGGGGCCCTCTACTCGCTGGGTATTCGGAAACTACGTATAAAAACAGTGATCTCAGCGAATGCTACACCCGGAAAGGTGATAGAACAACTTTATTTTATTTAATGACACTCTATCATCTCCAAAAGTCGATCTGAAGTATTTAAAGATTACTTTGTTATGCGAGTAGAATGGTAGATCGAGTTGGAAGTAGCACGTATAAAAGGCTTTTAAGAAGGCGATTCTGGCGTAGGCCTACTTAAACGTTCCGTCAGCGAATTTGCACAAAAGAGAGTTGAGTAGATCCTCTGAAGTCTTGTCAAGATAACTAATAACCAAGCCGATATCCAAACCGGGTTCCTCTCGAGGAGCGTGTAGGTATTCCAACCCTTTTGACAGAGCGGAATTACTGGAGCGGTAGTCGCACGTGTTAATGGCAGTCCACCGTAATCTTCCAGTTTTATCATCAGAGAAAGAGATGTCGCCAATCATTGGACTGGAGGAGGGGTGAGAACATTAGCGAAAATATTAAATTTAAATTTAATCGCTGTTTGTATCAGGAATCGAACCCCGGTCGACCAACTCATAGCCTAGAGGCGGAGGCTTGAAGCTGAACACTCACCTACATCTAGTGCCAAAGTTAAAAATTTGTGCAGTTATAGGCTACCTCCACTCCCCCCCATACGTCTTCATGACGTGGTTTTTAATGAAGTTCCTAAATATCTCATTTACCCTTATCGACTCACTGTCGCTACTTGTACATCTATTTCAGTTTATTCTAGTTTATTGTAACATTATTTGAATTTATTAAAAATACTTCTGTGTGTTACAATCGCAAACAGGTTAACATATGGATATAATTTTCTTCGATAAATTTGTTGATTTTCTATGTTTATTATACACTTAAAATTAATATAAATTTCTGTGGGATCTATTTATTTTTCACTATACTAGTCATAAAATATTAAAAGAATGTACGCGGGCAGCATAAATCATACCGGTTGGCCGCGGTTTGAAGACCTTTTGTTCTAACGTTTTACCTGGTGCTCTTATGAAATACGAGTAGGCTTAATACGAACAGAGCAAAAATTGTTTGTCCATTAATGTGACACATTCTCTCTTCATAGCTCTTTATTTTTTATTTAGTGTTCTGTCTGAGGACAGGTCCATATGAACAGGATCCTTCCATCCTTTTCTCGGACTGGGACCTGTTCATATACGTTCTTGGCAGATGATCCAGAAGTGGTTTGCCATTGCCTTCTTCTGTGTGTGAATGGAGTAATTGTTGGGATGCCACGGAGGAAAACTCCGTGTTGCCTAGACCACGGCCTTGCCCAACACAAGTTATAAATTCGGGCACCGCCGGGAATCGAACCCGAGACCCCCAGGATTACAAGGCCAGCGTTCTAACCGCTAGACCACCGTGGTTATCATATCTCTTACTGAAACGTAATTTCGCTTTGATATTTATAATCTATTGGATTTACTGAATAAATGCATCCAATATATTTAGTCATATATTATACAAATAATGAGAAATTTATAATAATTTAACTTTATTGTTAGCTGAATGATTTGAATGTATTAAATTTGTTGTCAGATTACAAAAGCCAGCAGATAACACAAATTCCATTGTTTTATACGGACTCTGTACTTCAGTGTAGAGAAATGATTTATGCGAATTCGATACGTAATGGAATGCAAACGGAAATCAACTGTTGGTGAAGGGAAGAGAAGATTCTGTGCGTGGGAAGTTGAAAATTTACATGCGGCCAGGATACATCGCCACATCGATCATTAAAAGTTATTAATGTCATTAACTGACCACTGGGCGTAACAGCGACACATGTCATTGTCCATTTCAAAATGCAGAATAAATTTGTATTGTACGGGATCCTGGTTGTGTATTAGACTATTTCATGACATCGTATCAGCTGCTGACGTTATGAACCACGAAACGATGTTAATATTGTTGTTTTGGATGGTAAATTGTCCATAGAAGCAGTTGTCTGTTTTAATAATTGCTGCTGAGCAATGCTAGGTAAATACAAACAATTGGAGTGGAACTTACGTTCGGTATTTTCAAAGTCAACTGCTTTGTTTTTGAGAAAGAGGCTCGATTGGGGCTCCATGTTCACTAGAATCAGTTCTGACACAGTGTCGTTAAAAAGATATGCTTCCCTTTAGGAAATAGAATCCGTACAATTAGCCTGATTCCAGTATCAAACGAACAGAATGCTCCACATGAAAATATTTTATTAACAATTATTCTTTTAACGACGATGTATCAATTGTACTGGTTATGTCGCATCTCTTAGGCAAAACACATGCAATTACTAAGGAAGAAAATTATATATTCACAACATAGTAGGCGTATTGAAATTTGTAATGCAACTTTGACCCGTATAGTGACATGTCGCTATATTTACAGATTTTTTAAAAGACAACATCAAAAATAGAATCCTATCCGGCTTACTAACTCACGTCATGTGACAGATTCTTTCTTGAAACCCTCACAGCTGCTCACTTGGTCAGAACTGTAAACCCCCCTCCTCTGCATGAAACTCTCCAAGATCCGTTACTATGTTTGCAAGTTCTGAGTCAAAAGAATCAGGTCCTTAAGATCCACTTTAATATTATCATCCCTTTTACTTCCTAGCTATCTCTTTCCATCAAGTTTTTGTACGTGCTTCATGTCCTCCCCATCTTATTTTCCTTGATTTAGTCATAATACTAACAGCACTACGCGAAGAAAGCTGATGGTTGTGGAAGTTTCTGATTCATTCTTTCGCTTAATTTGTCTTAGATTCAAATATTCTTCTGCGCACATTCATATTTTCTTTATCAGACTGAAAAGCCATGTTTTATACCCATACAAAACAGCAGGAAGGATTTTATTTTATAAATGTTTGTCTTTTCGAAAACGTGTGACTGAATTTTACATAGAAATTTGGAGGAAGATTACGTTGTGACTTAAACGGTTTTCGCCATTGTGTTTGGTATTCGTTATAATATAATATCGGTTGAATTAGGCATAGGTAATGAGGAAAATATTGGGGTCGGGGTTCAAGGGGGAGGGGTAGAAAGGAAGGCAATGACGCTTGAAATTTACAAACTTTGAGCCGAGCGGAACAGCAAACAGCTAAACAAAACACTCGTGGAAACGGTTCACTGCTCGCCTGCTCGGAGCCGAAACAATGCACTGGCCAATAAAACACGGCACATTTATATAAAAATATTCTAATTTAGTGTCCTCACTATTTCTCCACGTCCGCTCCAGACGCCACTGCGCAGTGTACAGGCTTTGTATCAACATCTGGTAGCAGACAACGTCATCAGAATTCGAATGATGTAATCCCTGTAGATGAACGGATTCAACGAAGGCGTAAGATAAAATGACGTAGAAAACAGTTTTTTCAAGATATACAATTTTTGTTTGAAACATAACGCATTTTATTTATTTATTTTATTTAGTGTTCTGTCTGACGACAGGTCCATATGAACAGGATCCTTCCATCCTTTTCTCTTCTCGGACTGGGACCTGTTCATATACGTTCTTGGCAGATGATCCAGAAGTGGTTTGCCATTGCCTTCTTCTGTGTGTGAATGGAGTAATTGTTGGGATGCCACGGAGGAAAACTCCGTGTTGCCTAGACCACGGCCTTGCCCAACACAAGTTATTAATTCGGGCACCGCCGGGAATCGAACCCGAGACCCCAGGATTACAAGGCCAGCGTTCTAACCTTGTAATCCCTGCTAATTACCACGTTTACAAGAAACCATCAGAGGTCGTTCATTACTGGGATATCAATCCAGTCTAGTCACAAAATTCCTTTGTTATTTTCGGAGATTAAAACATGCAACAGACGGACAGACTTAACTTTTACGTTATGAGTTTTCTTCATGGGTTTCATGGAGAAATTACATAACCTAAAATGGAATCATGAATCTCAGCTTCGCATGATACATTTACCTTACCGTACTATGTACTTAATTAAGCCTAACTATCATTTCCTTTGCTACACTGACTTGCAGATTATTTTGTCGTTTTAATATATCATTTTACGTAACATGTCGAGTATAAAATTACATAGCAGTAAAGACATTTAGATGGATAATTGAACTTCAGGGTCAATCTCTGGTTCGTGGGAATCCAAGAACACACGCCTCAGTATATGTCTGCAAAGGCTGCGTTGTATATGTATTGGGCCATGTGTAGTATTGTAATATTTTGGTTATTCGTATTAACTATCTCCCTGGTAGCAAAACCGCAGGTCCAACACCGACAGCACCAAAGCCCGCCACCTGCCACGACCCTGAGTCAACTCCATCCATTTGCCATCCTCACAGCTCACTTACCTAAGATCCATCTTGATATTATCCTCCATCTCCTTCTTGGTCTGCCCAGTGGTCTTTTCCAGAAGGATTCCCTGCCTAAGTCGTGTGTGCACCCCCTTGCCTTCTCCCCGTGCGTGGTACATGTCCAACCCATCGGAGCCTCCTAGATTTCACTGTCCTCACTATGCTATGTGACCCGTACAATTCACACAGCTTCTTCTTCTTATCCAATATTCTAAATTCCCCAATTATTTCATCCCTGCTAGGTCCAAATATCCTCCTGAGCACCCTGTTTTCAAACACCTGTAATATACATTCTTCCCTCAAAGTAAGAGACCATGTTCACAACCATACAAGACACCCGACAAAACTAATGTTTTATATACCCTGATCTTCGGAGTTTTGAATGGTCATTTGTGCTAGACCTATGAACTTTCAACGCAATCCACAATTCTTTATTTTTGAGCTGAAGTTCAGGAAAAATCCCTCGTTTCGAAGGACTTTCGTCACGCATTGGTGCGTGTTTGTGGGGGTGGGACAGATGTTAGGGGTGCCCAACACGTGAGCGGAAGTCAACAGGTGACAGACAGATTGGTGAACAAGTGGATAATTAGAGTGGATGAAATCGTGATTAAATTACGACACGCGATTACAATTGTCAGATAATATAGGTTACAACAGGTGCGTTCAAATCAGTGACATGATTTTATATTAAATTCCTGTTACATGAAGCCGTAGTTATAATAGCCAATTTCGTTATTATTTCTTACGTTAATTAGGTGAACAAGGATAAGATAGGAGGAGCATGTAGCACACCAGAGACATATGTAGAAGAATGAGTTACATCTTCGGCACGAAAACCTCAACGGAAGATATCACTTGGGTAACCTGGATATAGATTGCAGGATAATATTAAAATGTTCCTACGAGTACAGGAAACCGGGCATGAGATTATAGACTGAATACATTTGTTCCAGAACGGAGTCCAGTTTCGTTTTCTAATGTGGCGTCTGTGATGAATCTTACGTACCCACGTTAACAGATAAATGTGATCGTCAGCTGTTCACGAAATTTCTTGCGCGATGGAATATGTTATTAATTTATTCCGTTTAGCTGTAAACAATTTCCCGAAGCTTTGATAGGAAGAGTGTTACTACAGTTTCATATGTGGTTGCATTTTTGCAATCTGCGCCTAACTTTGACGCCAGCTCCGAGTCGAAATTAGAAACGAAGCGCCACGTGGCTCCCTAAGAAGAACACGCGGCCACACGGCTTGCCAGTAACTTTTAAATTCACCCTCCCAGTGAAAACACGTGCAGAATATTTTTTATTTATCAAAATATGTATTGGTGGTCGCTTTGGTGCTTTTATATTCATTAGGGAAATTGATGATTGATCGACTGACTGGCCCTGGGGTGTATTAATCACGTCATTACTTAATTGAGGGTTCCCACCCCCGCCCTGTGTTTTGAAGGGGGTGGACGCTCGGGGTTATAAGGGTATCGCGTTACCCAACACGCCCTCAGTCACGTGACCTAACACGTGAGGAGTGCGCATGCCTGGCCGTGGTGAACGTGTGGAAGGCGGGGATGAAAATTATGAATACGCAAAGTAATCTGAAGTTGCGTTGATATTCTCATACGTCGTGTTCCTAAGTAACCAGGCCTTCGTGTTAGGAACTACTTTGCCCGAGAACGAGTCTCAGCGGATGTCAGGATCTTCTTCAAATGGGGTGTCTATAAATGGTCACAGTTTACAAGGTGCCGTGTTAATATGGACACTTATGTTTGTGATGTTTGGGTGGCGCTGAGGATAGAAGGAAAAGTGGAATTTCACAGGCCTGTGTATTTTTGTGTGGAAATGTATTAGAAGTAAATGAATTGTTAAATCTTTCATGAAAGGAAGGAAGATTACGCGAGAAAACAAAGAAAAAGGAAAGAGTATGAATGGTTTAATGGAAGAAAGACACAGATGAATAAATTACAGATGTCAATTTAATTCGTACGGAGGTGGCACGCTGGCCTTGTAATCCTGGGGTCTCGGGTTCGATTCCCGGCGGTGCCCGAATTTATAACTTGTGTTGGGCAAGGCCGTGGTCTAGGCAACACGGAGTTTTCCTCCGTGGCATCCCAACAATTACTCCATTCACACACAGAAGAAGGCAATGGCAAACCACTTCTGGATCATCTGCCAAGAACGTATATGAACAGGTCCCAGTCCGAGAAAAGGATGGAAGGATCCTGTTCATATGGACCTGTCGTCAGACAGAACACTAAACAACAAACAGAGGATCTGCTTGCGCGGCGCAAAACATAGAAACACGAAATATGAACACGGAAATTTGCAAACTCAAGACCGGATGGTTGCGCTCGCTTGGATGTACACCGCGTCTCAGGAACGCGAGCTCACTGCCTAAGCCGTCAGTCAGAGGCTGTGCAGATTGAGCTTTGAGCTTGTCCTTGATAGCGACTGCGGGCCAGGTTGAAAAGGAACCGAAACATGAAGTGACTGCAGAATTGAGTAAATCGCAACATAATTCTTTCTCAGTCTGTTATCGGTGTCATGGTTATATTCAGTCACGTACTGGGGTCGCACTTTTAGACAGTCATTTACATCGTCAATAAATGTTACTTGGTGATATTTCAGGTTCTCACGACGGCTAGCAAGGTGACTTGTCTTCTGGGATGTTGCACCTTGTATTGTGGTAGACGTTTGCTGACGTTTCGGAAGTGGTTGCTGTCTCCATCGTTAGGGCCTTGATGACAGAGCCTGAAACGTCTGTAAATGTCTCGTCAGACTACACGGAGCAGTATTTCAAAAGACACATAGAAACGTCGTTATTCATATAACCATTGAAATAGTTAATATATTTTTCATTTGCCCTGTTTTTGTAGCAGAAGGGTGTGTGCCAAGTAAGTAAAGCAGATAATTAAACTGACAAAGACATGAAATCAATTACGTTGTTTTTAATTTCGAAAGCTGGACGACCATCCGTTTTCGACAGTCCGGGACAGCTTAATATATTCACGCCTTCCTCCATACGCTCGAAACCAACTCCTAATGACATCCCAAGCCTCGGCGATCCATTTTATTAAACTCAGGCCTAAATATCTTTGTATAAAATTTGTTTATCTTCGTCAGAGATGCTTCGAAAGGTCACCTCGAGACAGAAAGGGCCTGAGTATTGATGTCTCGCGAAAATATGTTTTGCAGGATCGTCCGGAACAAGGCAGCAGAGAAGGCGAAGCATGTCCACCACCAACAGCAACAGCAACAGCAGTCAGCCGCGGGGGT